>NC_044362.1:26771655-27071655 GCF_007364275.1 Archocentrus centrarchus | reverse complement strand
AGCTCTTTGAGTTCAACCAAAAACAAGGGGCATCAAAACCAAAAGTTTGAGAAAAAAGAAAGATTTCTGACATGCACAAATAAAATTTTGTATTTTGCAAATAACTTTTTCTCTTTATGAGAAAAAATGAGTCATTTGAATAAAAAAATCATTTTATAGACAAAACTTTTTTTTTTCCAAAATAAAATATTCCTTTACAAAAAAAAAATTCAATTCCGACAGTTTTAATTATTTTTTTGATTGAGATTAGGTTTTGTTTGATTGAATAATATTGAGACAAATTTATCTCCATAAAAAAACAGCATCGATCTGGACAATGAATGCCGTATGACCTAAAATGTGACGTTCAATGACCAGAAAAAACGCCGTTTTTTCCGCCACTCAGAATGATGCATTCAAACGCCGTAAAATATGGCGTTTTGGCGGGATCTTAGCCGGGTTTTACAGCGTTTTTTTTTTTTTTTTTTTTTTTTAATAAATCTTTATTAAACGCGTCGAAAAATGGCGTATTAATGGCTTGCCATATTTACGGACACACAGAAGTTTTGCTACAATAATAGCCCCATAGCCATAGCCATACATACCTAGACGCTGCATTGAGCACTGACTCGTACGTCAACGCTGCCGCCATATTGGATGTGGCAAAAGCGGCCAACATAACATGACAGAGATGCTGCACTCTGGTGCTGTGTGGAGTTTTAGAACCATGTTGCAGTCGAAACGAGATCACATTGGAGTACCTTTCACAGGTCAGACTGAAGAATTGTTTTTGTTCGTATCTGGCCATTCTAACATTTCGAAAACAGAATTTGTAGACGTTGCAGTGATACTATGTAGTCCTGCAGTGCAACCCCAAACAATGAAGTCAGTCTACATTGGCCCAAACTAACTACTCTGATACAAATAAAGACTGATTAAGGTCAAATCCAGACCTTCTGTTTCCCTGTACATGAGTGTTTTTTTTTTTTTTTTTTTTGCATTTTTGCTTCTTGCCCCCTTGTTTTTTGTGTAGTAATAATAATAATAATGATGCATTTAATTTATGAAATACTACAAAAGTTGGATATAGCGCTTTTTTGTTGTTTTACCTTCTTAACCATAAAATTTTATTGTATGCAATAAAAGATGGATCTATAATTTTAGTATACAGTTTTTCTCTTAAAAGAAAATTAATTTGATCAGTGTCTTTTGCAGTTTATTATTTTAGTTTATAAACTTTGTTAATTTTTTTGGCTTAAAGATCGTCAATAATACGTAAATTAATCAAAATTAGTGAATATAATTGGGTTTTTTTTTATTCATAAACCTACAGATGTTTTATGTACATGTCCGGATCTCGTTATTGTACACATTTATCATCACAGTAACAGCGTTACAAACATCGTCAGCTGTAAATACTCCTAAAAATATTAGAAATACATACACTGGTTTGATGCCTGCACCCTAATCATAGTGGATTATACAACATTTTTAACTATTAGAGAAAGTTACGTTATTTTATTTTATTTTTTTCATACCTATTAGTTTACCAGTATATATTAGTGCATGTTTGAATTTGTGAATGAAACGCACTAACTTAAATAACTTTGTAGAAAGGCGCTTTATGAAGTTCAGTCCATTCACTTCTATCAGTTTACAGCGCAGATCTGCCACATCCAATATAGCGGACGCGCTGACGTGTCACAGCAACGAGCCCAATGCGGCGTCTAGGTGTATCTATGATCCTGACCATGCGCAGCTCTGAGTGAAAACAGACTACTGTATCAACTCGAAGGGCACACGAAGTCCTACTGAGGAGCGGGACTTTCATCTGCCAACCTCGGTTAACAAACGGAACAAGTTCACTGTAACGGAGACAGCAGCTGGCTTTAATGGTGCGTTAACGGCCGTCAAAAATGTCAGTTATCATGATGAATAACTTGTAAAAAAAAAACGTTAATGAACTGTAGCCTGCTGTCTCTCTGATAGGAGCGGTACAATAACCATGATTTTGCGCCGGAGTGTGATGGAGGAGGGCTCTCTGTGAGTATAACTTTAGTGTTTTGAAGTTTGTTTTTGTTTCCTGAAGTCAGTCAGTGTCCATATTCAACACTTTTTTGAATCTGTGCGTCTGCTCAGACATGCGTAAGTACGCGGAGATTTGCTCCTTTGCTATTAAAGTGCTCTGTGTGCGCTTAAGGAGGTCTGCGAGGTTACCAACCGACTGAGGTTTTGAGCGAGCACGGCCGCTTTAGCACTAGGGCGAAACTATAAAAGCGGGGCCGTCATTCACCCCCTCAAAAGGGGAGGAAACTGAAATGTAACCAGTCAAAATATGATGATTACGCTTCGAATCTTACGAAAAACAAGACGTGTCTCACTGATTCTGTATATGAATCCTTAGAAATATCAATCCATAGGTCTGCCGGGACCCCATATTGGGTTACCAAATAGATTTGAGGGTTCATGGGATAGTAAACGTTTCAGGAAAGAAGTAAAATACATACTTGCTACATAAAATTGACTAATTTGTATGGAAGCTCGTTTCTGTCACCAAAAACTGCCTCAGAAGTTTGACTTAGACAGCAGTTTTGTTTTTGTTTTTTTAGTGGTGGAAACAGGCTTCCGTACTTTTGAACAGTGTTTCTCTTAAATAGTTTTTTTTTTTTTTTTTTTTTTTTGTGAATAGAAGCTTGTTTCTGTCACTGGAACAAAAGCTGTCTGTAAGTCAATTTTTCTGGTTACTGTCACCATCCATCCATCCATCCATCCATCCACTTCTGCTTATCCTTTTCAGGGTGTCTCAAAAAATTTGAATTGCTGAGAAGTAAATCAGTAAGTCAAATACTTGAAATATGTAACTCACAATTTTGAGAGAATAACCCAAAATTTTGGGATGACAACTCCAAATATTGTCTTATCTACCTTTTTTTTTCTTCTAACTGCTGGAAACAAACTTTCATAATCCTCAATTTTGTCCACTAAGACTTTTTAAAGACATAAAAAACAGTTAGTAAAGGTAAAGGCAAATCTGCTTTTGTAGTTCAAATCTGAAAAACTACTGACAAGAGAAGTTGATTAAATGTTCTGTAACACCAGGCCAGTCAGTACGATTCACCAAACTAGAGATGTTTAACAGAGACACATGCCACTCAAAGAATAGCAGAAAAATAAAAATCTGAATCTAGAAATCTGTTTTCAAATGTCAGTGTTTCTTTGAGGTGCATTTTAGTAAAAAATGTCTCTTCTTCACTTCTCAATCATTGTTATTCAGTGGGAAATTCAAGAAATCCTCCATATCCACTGAGCCATCTGCACAGGTAATGTTGCAACATTAATATAACAACCCCTTTTACACTTTAGCTAATTCATTAACATGAGACAAAATTATTTTTTTGTCATTAAATTTAGAGACAGTTATCTTTATTATTCATTAATTGGAGATTTTATCCATGTTATTTACCCTTATGACACTGAGTGCTTTGCTATTATTAAAATCTTGAGTCTTAAATGCTAATATTTATTGTTGTAATTATGCCAAAGATATTCCGAGCAATAAAATCCCTTATTACAATTTCTGTTTTAAAGTCATGCACCATACATTTAAAAAACTCTGACTCTATAAAAATGAGAAAAACAATGATTTAATAAGATTTTATATTGACATTATCGGATAATTTATCAGCCAACAGTGAGCTGTCAAAGAGCAATGACAGGCTGACAACACCACGGTGAACACAAGGAGTTTCTGATCATCTAGTTATCTTTGATCAACCCTGGGTTAGGGTTAAATCTAACCTAATGTTTACCCTTTAAATGTCCTCAGGACACAAAGCAGTGTTTTATTTTCATTTTTTAAGGACAAAGGAGTGTTTAAAGGGATGCTTAAAAAGACAGACAAATCTGCCAAAGAGGATCATCCACAGGTAAGAAGGAACTTTACAGTGCAGCGCTTTTTTTAATCTTTAAAATTGTGACTCATATTAATAATAATAAAAAACCAAAAACAAGCTGTCAATCCAATTAAATACACAAAACATTCTGATGACAGCTTCCTTAGTATTTCTGGGAAAGTGAAATCTCAGCAATCAGAGTTGTGTACCGAAGAAAATAATTATAGAAAAATATGGACAAATATTGATGAACCACAGTCTTTTAAATGCCAAAAATATAACATAATTTTATTATTTTTTTTGAAAAAACAAACAAATAAAACCCTCATGGATCAAATGTTACACGGATATCAAACTCAAAAGACATCTTTATATAAAATAAAATAACACGGCGATAAAATATTTGGAAAGGTTCAGGCACTTTTTGAACTTTGTAAAAGAACTGGCTCTAACAGTAAGTGAATCAGAACAATGAGTGAATGTAAACCATGCAGTGTTAGATTTGTTTTATATTTTGAATGTAATGGATATTGTGTATCTTTTGTTTAATTGCAAATATAGGGAAAAAATAACATTAACTAATAACTTCACTTTTCTTTTTGTTTTGTGGTTATTCGTGTTCCCCAAATATTAAAAAAGTAACAACATAATTGATAAGTGATTCAAGAGACTTTATGCAGAATATTCCAAGTTCAAATAATCATTTAAATTACTGTGCAGTGAAAAAAAAAGTCTCCCACTGCTGATTATTTTCTTGATTAAATAGTTTGCTCTGTCACGTGCCAGTAAAAGTGCAGCAGCTTTACTTGTCTGATTAACACTTCATACCCCTAAATTAATATATGATTATGTAATACAAAAAAACATATACCAGGACATCACATCCTTTTCAGAGATTTTTGAAACAGCTGCATCAATTTTTTTTTTCTAGTATCACCCCGGAAAAGAAGCCCAGAGTGCTTCCTTTGTGATCTACAGTATGTTGGTGATTTTGACCTACAGTAACTGTGCTGTGGTTTACTCACTGAGTGGACAGGTTTTGTTTTTGTGTGTGTTTGGATGAGTGAAAACCTGCATGCATCAGCTATTTGGAAAAAAAAAAAGTGTTGGCAAATATTTGGAGCACTAAATCTCTGTTTGTCCCTCTGACTGCTGCACCAGTTCAAATCAAGGAAGTATAATTGTATTAATTTAAAACTGCTTAAAAAGAAGTGATCTATTTTGGAAAGAAAACATCTTTGTATGACTCTCTTTGTTACTTTTAGGAGTCAGGAGGGATGTTGAGTGGGGTTTTTAAAAAGGATCCAAAGAAAGGTCTCAGTTATTTGATGGACAACTCACTCCTCCTAATTTCACCTGTGCTGAAATAAATATTAAGTGGTCAAGAGCTTTTGTTTCTCTTGATTCTGTCTTGTTTCTCTTTTTAGGAGGATTTGTCCACATCCAGTAAGATCTCAGGCAGCAACGACAATCTGTCTGTGAAGAGCAACACTAAGCTGCTACCTCCATCTGCAACAGCCAGTTTGAAAGTCAACTTTAACACTGTAAGCAGCTAGAAAAACAACAACATACAAACGAGAGGTTTGAGTGATTAAGTGATTTATTGCAGAGCTCCAACCTGGGGACATTGCCTGTATGACTTTAAAGATGAATCATTTTAAATGTAATTTAAAAATAAAACACTCCGTTTAAAATTAAAATTCAGTATTAATTTAGTAGATTTATTTTTGCTAGGTGGTGCCAATGGCTAGATGCACGGTTGTTTTCTTGTTAAAAGCTTCTCTAATTTTATCAGCCAGGATGAAACCAGTAAAAACACCATGGTCATGTGTCAGTCCACAGACATACGTGTACTACATGTAAATTATAGCTGCTTCTATGCCCAGAGGCCTTTATTCACAGAATTTGTTGATTACAGAATGAAAAGGAGGCAGGCTCAGATGATGACGATGCAACTGTGAAAAGTGAGAAGCCATCAGGCCACAAGCAGGTACTGTAATAGATATTTGTTCCTGTTTAAAGTACATTGTTTGGCATGTATTTGGTTATTTAATTCAAGAGACATTTACCAGACACTGAGGGGAAGCCTGAATTAGAAGGAAACTTGCTGCTTTCTGTTCATGTAGTCAAGAGCAACACAAAGTGGGAGGATAGTGTCATCATACCATCTGTATGTCCATCTATCTATCCATGAGGCTTTACCTTTTCCATTCTATAGACCCCACAAGGAGTTGAAGCCATGAAATGTGTTCTTTACACTTCAAAGATGTGCAACATTATATTCATATTCCTGTATGTATAGTACCATTTGTACACTTTGGCTGTATTTATCTGAAGTAGAAAGTAAACAACATGAAGGATTTTAGACTGCTAATGCTGTCACGATCCTGGGCCGATGGCCCGGTGTCTTGTGTCCTTTTGGTTATGTTTTGTTATTTCTCTGATTATATTTATTTGGTTTCTTTCATGCGAGTCTTCTATTTGTTATGGTTTTGAGTTTAGTCTGGGTTTTGTATCCTTTTCTTGTCTTTTCACGTCTCGGTGTTCAGTTTTTATTAGTTCCTGGCCTCTTGTCTATGTTATTTCTTCATGTTGTGCTTAGTCAGCGTTTGTGTCTTTGTTTACTTCATGTTTTAATTTGACAGTCCAGTGCTCCCTGTGTGTCATGTTTAGTTTTGCTTCCCCTATTAATTGGTTAGATTCTGTTCACCTGTGCCCTGTGTTCCCCAGCTGTTTCTTGTCTCCAATATTACCTCCTGTGTGTATTTAAGCCCCTGTGTTTGCTCCGTTCCTTGTCGCATTCTCCCTCATGGAGATGTGGTTTTGTTCCAGTTCTGCCATCTTGCCATCTACTTCAGTTTTGTTAAGTTTACCTAGTTTGTGTGTATTTTTTGGATCATTTCTGTAAATAAACCATCAACAACATTCAGTCCTGTTTTGGAGTTCTGCATTTGGGTCCACCCTGCTCGCCACACCGTTCATACATGAACGTTCATACATGATATGCAGCCTTTTTATCATGCTGACAGATGTCAACTTCTGAATGGCTGAAAATGTCTATCGTGTTGGTCGGGGATGACTCATGGCCATAAATAGTACAGGCTATGACTCATCATTGAGCAATATTAAAGCCATACCTACGGCTCAGCAATATTGCTCAAATGTAAACAGCAGAAAAATCAGTTCACACATTTATTACATCTAGGTTGTCCTAAAAGCTCCAGCTGATCCAAAATGCTGCACAAGAGTACTGACAAGGATTAGAAATAGAGGGCATATTTCTCTCATATTGACTTCTCTTCGTCAGCTCTCTGTTAAATCCAGCATTGAATTTAAAATCCTTCTCCATACAAGGTCTTGAATAATCAGGCCACATCTTATCTTAAAGACCTCATAGTTCCAATTCACCCCAAATAGAGCACTTCGCTCTCAGACTGCTGGCTTACTTGTGGTTCCTAGGATACCTAAAAGTAGAATGGGAGGCAGAGCCTTCAGCTTTCAGGCCCCTCTTCTGTGGAACCAGCTCCCAGTTTGGATTTGGGAGACAGGCACCCTCTCTACTTTTAAGATTAGGCAAAAATTTTCCTTCATGATGAAGATTGTGGTTAGGGCTGGATCAGGTGACCCTGAACCCTCCCTTAGTTACATTGCAATAGGCCTAGCCTGCTGGGGGGTTTCCATGATGCACTAAGTGTTTTCATGCACCACTTTTCACTTTTCACTCTCTACACCACTCTGCATTGTTAGTTATTATTAATCCCTGGCTCTCTTCCACAGTGTGTTTTTTGTCCTGGCTCCCTCCCCCCACCCCCACCGATCACATCAGATGACTGCCCCTCCCTGAGCCTTATTCTGCCGGAGGTTTCTTCCTGTTAAAACGTAGTCTTCCTGTCACCAAGTGCTAGCTCAATAGGGGGTCGTTTGGTATTCTGTTTTATTGTAGGGTCTTTACATTACAATATAAAGCAACTTGAGACATGCTATATTAATGTAATATTAATAATTATATACAAATATAATAGTGAAATTAGTACATGGAAATGCAAACTTTATTTCAGTCTAAATTATAATTCTAATGAATGCAGCCAGCTTGAACACTTACTGTATGTAGAACAGAAGCAAAGAAAAAGAGAATTAAAAAAAGTATTTTCTGTTGTAGAAAGTGACTTCTAAATGTATTTTTTATTTTCATTAATCACGGGAGGATATCCCCATCCATGATGGGTCTTTTTTGGTACAAAAGAGGCAAGTCTGTGGTTTGTGTTTCTGACAAATAGTTTTTCCCACAGGCTCTATCTGTCCTGTCAGTCCTGTTTCATTTGTCATGGCTGGACTTGTTGAGATCTTTCGATGTTAAGTCTTTAAATTAAATGTTGCAGGGGCAAAAGGTTTTGAATATCTGTAATCTGTAGTATCTGTAATATCTGTCTTGCAGACTTAGTGTTCACAAACCAGGGAAAGAAAACAGGTGTCCATTTTTGTGCCTTTACTTACAAAATAACTCTAGAAAAAAGAAATAAAGGACAAGAATGCTGGTGTAGCTCACAGGGTTGGAACCCATGTGCCTTATGGTATATTTTCTAGAATCCTATGAAAACTGGAAAATATATTGATCTAAAGGCATTCTAAAAGAGCGCAAGTAAAAGCATTTAGAAAAATAATGTTCATCCTTGGGCAACATTTCACTGAAGACTTTTACTAGAAACAAGTGACTCATTTAACTGTTTTCTGAATCACATCCAAATGTGTCTTGTGACTGTGAAAAGTAGGTTTTCACTCTTTCTCCCTCTCTGAATGCCATGGTTGGAGCCATGTCAAAACTGATTCCTTTCTACCATCCACTATGATGGGGTGATAGTGACTGTGGTGATGTTAGTTCATTTTTATCAGTAACAATGTTCTTCACACATCAGGGATGAGGCAGTGGTATATGTGGTAAAACTACTTATCCCACGGACTTTGCAGTCTACAAATAGTGCTGGTGTGTGGTGTATTTTTTCTTTTTGATTCCCTGATTTCAGTACAAGATGAAAATCCCCCCTTAGTTTATTTTTTAGGGCTATTTGTTGTCCTTCTGTTCAGAAAGACACTGAAGATGCAGAGTCAGTCAAGGAGAATGAGAAACAAGTGGAAAAGAAACCAAAACTGGTCAGTCTATTTATTGCATCACCCATGAGTTATCACTCACACACACACACATTTCCAAAAATATCCTCAAATAAACCCTCTCTCCTCACATGCCTTATTCCATACCTGCATCACTCCTCCTCCGTGGCTTCCTCTTATCAAACCTCTCTGTCCTCCTGCTCTGGTACACTCAGTGACTCTGTGTGTGTGTGTGTGTGTGTGTCTGTGTCCTTTTCAGGTTGAAAGTAAGATGAACCAGTATGAAAGAAGGGAAAGGAGTGCAGCTATCCTGGTCCCATCCGGAGAAACTCAAGAGGTTTGCATGCAGTCAGACACCACTGTGGCGTGTGACCTTTGTGGGACTATTTTAACTTCTGCTCTGTTTGTTTTGTTTTTTTGTTGTTGTTATTTTTGTTGTGCAGGAGGTGAAGGGGACGTCCTCACATGACAAAGTAAAACCAAGAAGAACAGAGGATAGTAAGGTACGATTTGTATTTCTGAGGTATACAAAATGATATGTTAGCTGTCTGTATTTACCTGTTGTTCACAGTTTTATGATGTTTGAAGGATACCTGTTATAATACAGATTAGATCATTGTAATGGCTTTAAAAGAATCAAAATGCCCTGCTTTGTATAAATAGAAAGGCATTACTTAGCGTTACCTGGGTGCTTCACATATTCATTGTCAGCTTTGGTATTTCATTTTTGTCCTGTGCAGGATGACAAAGACATGACCTCCAGACAGAAGAAAGGAAAACCTGCAGAATCTCCTGCAGCTCCTTCCCGACCATCAGAAGTGGTGAGCTCCCTGTGTTTGAGGAATAGTTGCTATCTGTTTAAATTTGGAGCTGATGTGTATTAATTCCCTTCTTTGAACCCTCATTGTTTAGATAACTGCTGTGGTTTCATTTCAGGAGCTGAACAGAGTATTTAGGCACAGTCAGCAAAAGCAGAACCAACAGGTATTGACATTTTCATACAGTAACATGGCTAGACTCTGAAAAGGATCTACTGATATTTTAGACAAGTATTGGCTATTGATTATCAGTAGTTGGCTATGATGGAAGGTTCTCCTTGACCTCTTGACAAAAGAAGATAAAAACTTACATGAAATTAGTCAGAAATGTCTGTAGCACTTTAACGCCGGGCGATCACTGCTGAAGCGCCCATTACTTGCCCTCAATAGCGGCGAACAGCTGATTGAGATGTGGCGTATCAGCGCAGAGTCAGCTGATCAAAGGAACGTTGATCAACTGGGTTATTACTGTAACTCTGAAACCGTTTGTCCTATCGAAAAAATGCAAACGGTTCCTGAAAGCCCAGAAATTGCACATCACAGCCATATAGGGGTATTACGGTATTTGTTGCCGGAAGTGCGCGAACGGCGGCACTTTTGAAGTATGTTGTGTCACGGCTGATACATTCGGAGTCAAAGGGTTACTTAAAAGTCTATTTTAATTCCATCTGCTGAAGAACTGAAGTTTCTCCTTAGGTTTTATTATATGAACAAACAAACAGGAATTTGTGACATAAAAAAAATAATCAGGGTTCAGTATAACTGACTGAATGTTGTTATAATAGTTCGACTAACCTGATTCATAACATCATCAAATGTCATTTCGGTACATTTGTGCAGAATGCAAAAAAAAAAAAAAAAAAATGTAATTAACTTATTACTTTAATTTGCTGCAGGGTCTGTCTGGTGATGAGGGTGTAAAAGATGAATCTGCTGCAGCCAAAGACGCAGAGGATGAGAAGAACCCTGCAGAGGGCCAAACAGTAAGATTGTCATGTCGTTATTGTGGGTCAGACTGGACTCACTGCTGATTTTTTGGGTTGTGTTTTTTTTTCCTTCTTACTTGTGAGCAAATTAAGAAAAACCTGGCGACATATTGATTCATGTTATTGAAAAAAAACAACACATATTTAAGTAGATGGACTGACTTACATAGAATGATGTGCATATATATTTAAATGTGTGTGAACTTTATTTTTTTTTATCACTGTCACACATTTCTGTGCTGCTACGTGCAGTTGAAAACAAATCTGAAGTATTTGTGGTGGCTAATCCTGCCAGGGTCTAACTTTTCTAGTTGTTTCTTCCTTCTTATCAAGTGTTTCATGTCACAGTCAAACAAATGTGAAACATGTGACATCTCATGGTTATTATTACTTGCATGGAGTTTTAACCCCTTCACTACAGGGTTGCATGTTTGTTTTTCATGGATGGTAAAATCATACAGTTTCATGGTCTGTTGCACATTACACATTATGTGCCATGTGGTGCAAGTTAAAGGTTGTTTGCTATCAAACACAAAAGTTAGTGTGCTTTTGGTGGCTTAATTTGCATAAAACACTCTCAACTTTATTAAAGTTTTGCTGCTCCGCACTTTAATGTCTCAAAAATATGATATTTGTGAGGGTGTTATTGATATATAACTATTTGTATTTTATAACTATTTGACTAAATATGTGAAAAAAATGTACTAATGTTGATTAATGTTATAGTGTATATTCATTACCGGATGGTTATAATTTCGTGCTCATGCTGACCTTTTTATTGTGGTGTTTTTGTTATTTACTTCAGGCTGCATATGATGATGAAAAGCTGAATGAAGATGAAGAGTCTGCATCCAAAAAGGAAAAGAATGAAGAGGAGGGCAAGGAAAAAAGAGAGGTCTTCTTTCTGTTCAGCTTTTTTTTTTTTAAAGTCAGAGATCAACATTTATTCACTGTACAATACTCAGTGCAGATGGAACATTTCAGTGTTTGAACTTCAAACTAATACAAAGATACTAAAATCTGTTTTTTTTTGTTTTGTCTTTTTTAGACCAAAGTCAAGAAAAAAAAGAAGCACAACCCCTTCATGCCTGGAGTCAAGGTAACATTCAAATATGCAACATGTACAAAAAAACCCCCAAAACAAAACAATATATATATATATATATATATTAGTTTTTAGTTTATAAACTGCTCCAAATTGTCACTGTTTATAAACAAAGCAGTATTTTTATGTTGTTTTGGCAACACATAGACTTCCAGTTTTATTTTAATATTACAAATGCTTTAACTGTGTCTGTGTTTATTCATTTTAGGCCAGAGTTGTACAGAGGCGTGCACAGGAAGAAGCACCCAAAGCTGCAGAGGTAGGCAAAAGATAACGCTTCAGAAGCTTGCTAGCTAGCTAGCTGTATCACCTTCCCTTACACATCAAAATCAGTTTGTGTCACTGTATGCATCCACTGCACTGGCACTTGCTGTGTTAATCATTGTGGTTCAGGGTTACAAAAGGCCTTTTTTTTGTCACATGATGCTTCCCGCCCCCACCCTGAAAACAGCCTCATTCTTGCAGTCATTTGCAGAACACGCCCAACAAACTCTGTTGTAGTCTACATGTGTTTTGTTTTCTTCCCCTTTTCACTGCCGGCATGAAACCCGTACACAACCACGACATAGCATTTGTGCATGTCTGTACCATGGAAGATGAGAAGAGATTAGGCTACAATATGCTAAGACTTGTTTCTCCACTTCCTTTTTCCTTTCCAGTCCTTTAACTTTTGCAAAAACAGCAGAAATAAATCACTATACCCAGAATCCCTTTTACCAAAACTTCCTCTTCTTTATAAGTGCAAAAGCCATGTAAAAAGTGAAACTGAGGAAATGTGTTGTATGATAGCATCATATATGTCCAGGCACTTTGTGTACCATTTTCACACAAAGTGCAGAGAATTTCGTGAGAATCGAGTTCAGCCAGTGTCTGAAGTTGCTGTTTCTCTCATACAGCAAACAACAGGAGATAATCTGATAATACTTTAAGCAAGGGTGATTCTTAGGTAGCACACCCAGGCAGCAATTATCTGCTCTGATGGTTCATGGGCTCAATCGAACATTAAACAGGCCTTGTTTTAGCTGGCAGATTTTAAGACCATTTGTCTTATACATTGCGTATGTGTTCTCTTATATAGCTTTTAGTGGGAATCTATGTGTGAAAACAACTATACACTAAAGCTTTGCTGCAGACCCAACCAGTCTAAAGAAGAAAAAAAGTCCATCCATCCATCCATTTTCTTCCGTTTATCCGGGGCCGGGTCGCGGGGGCAGAAGCCTAAGCAGAGAAGCCCAGGCTTCCCTCTCCCCAGCCACCTCCTCCAGCTCATCCGGAAGGACCCCAAGGCGTTCCCAGGCCAGCCGAGATACATAATCTCTCCAGCGTGTCCTGGGTCTACCACGGGGCCTCTTCCCGGTGGGACATGCCCGGAACACCTCGCCCAGGAGGCGGCCAGGAGGCATCCTAATCAGATGCCCGAGCCACCTCAACTGGCTCCTTTCGATGTGGAGGAGCAGCGGCTCTACTCTGAGCCCCTCCCGGATGGCCGCACTCCTCACCTTATCTCTAAGGGAGAGGCCAGCCACCCTTCGAAGGAAACTCATTTCTGCCGCTTGTATTCGCGATCTTATTCTTTCGGTCACTACCCAAAGCTCGTGACCATAGGTGAGGGTAGGAACGTAGATCAACCGGTAAATCGAGAGCTTCGCTTTTATGCTAAGCTCCCTCTTCACCACGACGGACCGGTGCAGCGTCCGCATCACTGCAGAAGCAGCCCCGATCCGCCTGTCGATCTCCCGTTCCCTTCTCCCATCACTCGTGAACAAGACCCCGAGATACTTAAACTCCTCCACTTGAGGCAAGAACTCGTTCCTGAGCCGGAGATGGCACTCCACCCTTTTCCGGCTGAGGACCATGGCCTCAGACTTAGAGGTGCTGATTCTCATGCCGGCCACTTCACACTCGGCTGCGAACCGTTCCACTGCGAGCTGGAGGCCCCCCCCTGATGAACCGCAGAACCGCATCATCTGCAAAAAGCAGAGATGAGACTCTGAGGCCACCAAGGAAGAAGCCTTCCGCCACCTGGCTACGCCTAGAAATTCTGTCCATAAAAATTATGAACAGACTCGGTGACAAAGGGCAGCCCTGACGGAGTCCAACACCCACAGGAAACAAATCCGACTTATTACCGGCTATACGGACCAAGCTCTCACTGTGGTTGTACAAGGACTGAATGGCCCGCAACAATGGGCCAGACACCCCATACTCCCGCAGAACCTCCCAAAGGACACCCCGAGGGACGCGGTCGAATGCCTTCTCCAAGTCCACAAAGCACATGTAGACTGGTTGGGCAAACTCCCACGCACACTCGAATATCCTTGAGAGGATAAAGAGCTGGTCCAGCGTTCCGCGACCAGGATGAAAACCGCATTGTTCCTCCTGAATCCGAGGTTCGACTAACGGACGCACCCTCCTTTCCAGCACCCTGGCATAGACCTTACCGGGGAGGCTGAGGAGTGTGATCCCCCGAAAGTTGGAGCACACCCTCCGGTCTCCCTTCTTAAAGATGGGGACCACCACCCCGGTCTGCCAATCCATTGGCACTGCCCCAGATCTCCACGCGATGTTGCAGAGGCGTGTCAACCAAGACAGCCCTACAACATCCAGAGCCTTCAGGAACTCAGGGTGAATCTCGTCCACCCCAGGGGCCCTGCCACCAAGGAGTTGTTTAACTACCTCAGTGACCTCACCCCCAGTGATGGTCAAGTCATCTCCCTCGTCCCCAGACTCTGCTTCCACTACAGAAGGCGTGTCAGTGGGATTCAGAAGGTCCTCGAAGTATTCCTTCCACCGTCCGACTATAGCCTCAGTTGAAGTCAGCAGCACCCCCCCCCGCACTATAAACAGTGTGAGTGAAGCACTGCTTTCCCCTCCTGAGTCGCCTGACGGTTTGCCAGAATTGCTTCGATGCCGTCCGAAAGTCTTTTTCCATAGCCTCACCGAACTCCTCCCACACCCGAGTTTTTGCTTTGGCCACTACCCGAGCTGCATTCCGCTTGGCCTGTCGATACCTGTCAGCTGCCTCCGGAGTCCCACAGGCTAACCAAGCCCAATAGGACTCTTTCTTCAGCTTGATGGCTCCCTTCACCTCCGGTGACCACCATCTGGTTCGGGGGTTACCACCACGACAGGCACCAACCACCTTGCAGCCACAGCTCTGAGCAGCAGCCTCAACAATGGAGGTGCGGAACATGGTCCATTCGGACTCAATGTCCTCAGCCTCCCTCGGAATGCTGTCGAAGTTCTGCCGGAGTTTGGAGTTGAAGATCTCCCGGACTGGGGCTTCTGCCAGGCGTTCCCAGCGCACCCTCACAATACGTTTAGGTGTGCCAGGTCTGTCCAGCATCTTCCCCCGCCACCTGATCCAACTCACCACCAGGTGGTGATCGGTTGACAGCTCAGCTCCTCTCCTCACCCGAGTGTCCAGAACATACAGCCGCAGATCTGATGATACGATTACAAAATCGATCATCGACCTGCGACCTAGGGTGTCCTGGTGCCATGTGCACTTATGGACATCCTTATGTTCGAACATGGTGTTCGTTATGGACAAACTGTGGTTTGCACAGAAGTCCAATAACAAAACACCATTCGGGTTCAGATCGGGCAGGCCGTTCCTCCCAATCACGCCCCTCCAGGTCTCACTGTCATTGCCCACGTGAGCGTTGAAGTCTCCCAGCAAGACTATGGAGTCCCCAGATGGAGCACCCTCCAGCACCCCACCCAGCGACTCCAAAAAGGGTGGGTACTCTGAACTGTCATTTGGCGCATAAGCGCAAACAACAGTCAGGACCCGTTCCCCAGCTCGAAGGCGCAGGGAAACTACCCTCTTGTCCACCGGTGTAAACTCCGACGTACAGGCAGCAAGCCGGGGGGATACAAGAATACCCACCCCAGCTCACCGCCTCTCACCGAGGGCAACTCCAGACTGGAACAGAGTCCAGCCCTTCTCCAGGAGACTGGTTCCAGAGCCCAGGCCATGCGTTGAGGTGAGCCCAACTATATCTAGCTGGTATCTCTCAACCTCACGCACTAGCTCAGGCTCCTTCCCCACCAGAGAGGTGACATTCCATGTCCCAATAGCCAGTTTCGATAGCCGGGGATCGGTCCGCCAGGGCCTCCGCCCTCGGCCACCGCCCGACACACACTGCACCCGACCCCTACGACACCTCCTGCGGGTGGTGGGCCTGCAGGAGGGCGGGCCCATGTAACCTCTTCGGGCTGCGCCCGGCCAAGCACCACGGGTGAAGAAAAAAAGTCATTATTATTAATATGGTGGTTTTCATATGTAATTTTAATCTTTAATATTTCTGTCATCTTAGAATGAAGGTGCAAACAAATGCATATTTGACCAGCTGGAGGACTATCGTATTGGCCCTGCACGGGCTGAAGATAGTGATGTAAGTTTTAATTTTAATACATGTGCTTCATTATTTGGAAAACAAGTATAAACATGGAACCTAACGCTGTATTTCAGGATGTGGATCTCATGGAGTGGTGGGAAACAGTGGAACGTAAGTTGAAAAAGAATTTATTTTTTATTTTTACCTTGTGTGCTTTTATTTATTTATTTTTTTTAAAGAAATTAATTTTTTTGTTTAATTTTGAACAGCTAACACTGTTGAAAGCTTACGTGCACACCCCTGCTTTGGTACTTAACTGTCCCTGGTTTTGTGTGCACAAAGAACAAAGAAATTAGAAAGAAGTTTCTTTTGGAACAGATTTAACAATCAAACACATTTTGAAACACACACTGCAGGCCAGTTTTTATTACCGAGCACCAGAAACCAACTTTGCTCATGTTCTTGTGACTAAATGGGACAAAAAGCCTGCAGCCAGACTTTGAAATCTGGTAGAAAACCTACTCATAAGAGTGGATGTGTTTCCTGGTAGGTTAATTTCACACATGTAATAGCTTTTCATCCACATATTTATGTCTGTAAGACACACAAAACAATATTAAGAATATAAAGACATAACGAATGATAACTCATTCTATATTGCTTTTTTCAGAATGGAAAGACATGCCTCAACATGAAGACATGACAGAAAAAGAAGAGGCCAAGTAAGTGAATGTTTTAATAGATATTGCTTTATATGCACCAATTTAGGGAGGCAGCACATGATTGAGGGTCATGCAGGAAATTGTGTTTGTACTATGTCACTTCAGAGGATGGCAGTGTATTTTCTTTTTTTAAACCACTAATTAATTCAGTTCAGTTGTATTTATACAGCGCCAAATCATCATAACAGTTGGCTCAAGGCGCTTTATATTGTAAGGTAAAGAGCCTACAATAATACAAATACAAATAATTCAATCATCATCTGCAGATGATCAGTTAGCTGTTTTACAACTACTCTTTCAAGAAGTTTTGAGAGAAAAGGAAGATTGGAGAGTGGCTTATAATTAGCTAAGATAACTGGGTGAAGTTATGGCTTTTTAAGTAATGGTTTCATTACTGCCACCTTAAAGGCCTGTACTACGTAGCCCATTAATAGAGACAGATTGATCATATTTAAGATCACTCCTCCGCGAATTGCCACCTTATCATGGTGGAGGGGTTTGTGTGTCCCAGGGATCCCAGGGGCTGTGTTGTCCCCTAGTAGGGTCTCACAAGGCAAATTGTTTGGATATCAACCTTAAGAAGACTAAGACCATAGTATCTGGAAAACAAGAACCTGTAACTGTATCAGAGGTATCAGACCTTGAACAAATCAAAGAATTTCCATACCTCGGATCCCTGCAGGCTCACTGGTCTTTCCACGCTACCAGTGTTGAGGTCCACCGCAGAGTCCAAGCCCTGATTGGAGAGCATGATTATTTCATTACTGAGATTTAAAGGAAAAAGCTGAAGTGGTTTGGTCATGTTGCAAAATCCAAACATTAACAAACGTGATTCTCCAAGGAAAAGCTGAGGGGGCACGCAAAAGGGGATGCCTTCCGCATCAGTTGAAAAACAACATGAGTGCCTGGATTGGACTCCCTTTCCATGTGCTCATCCGTCTTGCTGAAGACAAGACTAAGTGGAGAGTGATGGTGAATGATGTTTGATCTGCCCCCATGGCATGTAGCTAAGGGACTGATGATGGTGATAATGATGACCTTTGTAGTATTCCCGGTTGTTTTCTTTAATTGATTCTCAGGTCTTCCTTGTTAGTTTTCTGAGTTCTATTTTTTGTTATGGTTTGTTTTGAGCTATTCTCTGGTTTTCTATGTTCGCCATGTCTTCTCCGCATCTGTGTTCCCGTTTTAAGCTAGTGGGAGACTTCAACACTCACATGGACAACAACAGTGAGACTTGGAAGGGTGTAATTGAGAGGAATGGCCTGCATGATCTGAACCCAAGGGATGTTCTGTTATTGGACTTCTGTGCAAACTAGTTTGTCCATAATGATAGCTATGTTTGAACATAAGGAGGTCCATAAGCGCAGATGTCATCAGGACATCCTAGGTTGCAGGTTTGTAAATCATATCATCAGATCTGCAGCCATATGTTCTGGACTTGGGTGAAGAGAGCAGCTGATCTGTCAACTGATCACCACCTGGTGCTGAGTTGGATCAGGTGGTGGGGGAGGATGCTGGACAGACCTGGTAGTCAACAACTTCTTGGTGGAAGGGTCCCTGGGTTGGATGAGATTTGTCCTGAGTTCCAGAAGGCTCTGGATGTTGTAGGGCTGTCTTGGTTGACATGCCTCACACCATTGGAGAACACTTGTACTAATTTTTTTTTGACATATCTGAATCATAAATGTCCACTATTGGACTATTGCAGAAGCTCTTACTCAGAAACAACTAATTATCTGTCAGTTATGGTTTTCCTGTTGGATGATGTTTTGCAGGAGAAAAGTTAATTCCAAAGAAATAAGTTTACTCAAAAAAAAATGTTAAAAAAAAATAAAAAAATAAAAAATCAGTATGATGATTTGTCTGTGCTCTGAGGAACAAAATATTCTGCTGGTCTCAAAATCACAAAGTAAATATCCCAAGATTTGGTTAATTAACACCCATGCTGTTAGTGTAAATGGGACAAAACTGCCTTTTAAGATTTTTTCCTCAGATGTAGCTGTGCAATAAGTCTCAATTTTCTCTTTTCAGGACGTTTGCTTTGACAGCAGAGAAAGTGCAGAAGGGCCTCAGAGTCTTCAACAAACTGTTCACAGAGCGCGCCGAGAGCCTCTGGCAGCATGTCATCGACCTCAATAGAATTGCCGATGGCCTGGACAAGTTCAACAAGAATACAAAGATTGCTCAAATCACTGGTGGCTCCACCAGCGCCATCGGGGGCATTGCCACTGTTGCTGGCCTTGCTCTGGCTCCATTCACAATGGGAACCTCCTTGATTGTGACTGCAGTGGGACTGGGCATCGCCACAGCGGGCGGTCTGACATCAGCAGGTGCTGGCATCTCCAACCAGGTCAACAACACCATGGACCGCAAGAAGGTGGAGAAGATTGTGCAGGACTACCAGGAGAAGATGGAAGACCTCAATAAGTGCCTGACGTTCATCAAGCAGGGGATTGAGAACCTACGCAGGTTTGATCTGATCAAGATCAAGAATAGTGCATACAATCAGGACTTCCCTGCACTCACCAGCAGATTCTATGAAGATGGTGCCATGGCAGGAAAGGCAATCCTCATCAATGCCAATGAGATCATGCGTTTTGTCCAGATTGCCAACGTAGCCGGTACCACCGCAGCCAGAGCGGTCCAGATTGCTAGTATGGCGACTGGTGTGCTCACCGGACTCTTTGTAGTTATGGATATCTACTTTGTGTCTGAAGACTCCAAAGAACTTAAAAAAGGAGCAAAGTCAGAGTTTGCTGCCAAAATCAGGGAGGTGGCGCAACAGCTGCACGACGGTCTGGTGGAGCTGAACTCAATTCGCCAAGAGCTGCAGTTCACCTGACCACAAACCAATGCAAAGAAGGTAACAGAAAATCTGGACAGTGAAAAGAAAGACAAAGATGACAACTCAGATGAAGATGAGATTGACCACATTAAAAAAAACATCAAAAAGGACATTGAGAACTGTGAAAATGTTTGACACATAACTGGGAAATACTTTCAACTTTGCTTTATTATTATTTGCTCATTCTCAGTACACAAGCAAATATTTTGTTTGTATTATCTGGGCAACATTGTGGTGCAGTGGTTAGCAATGTTGCCTCACAGCAAGAAGGTCCATGGTTTGAATCTACCATCTGGACAGGGCCTTTCTGTGTGGAGTTTGTCTGCGTGGGTTATCTCTGGGTACTCTGGTTTCCTCCCACAGTCCAAAGACATGCAGTTAGTGGGGTTAGGTTAACTGGTAATTCTAAATTGCCCATAGGTGTAATGTGAGTGTGAATGGTTGTCTGTCTCTCTGTGTTAGCCCTGCGACAGACTAGAAACCTTCTACCCCACCTCTTGCCCTGTGGCAGTTGGGATAGGCTCCAGCCCCCCCTGTGACCCTGGAATGGATAAGTGGAAGAAGACGGATGGATGGTACTGTCTATGGGGTGGTTGGTTACAAATTTTTTAAGTAAAACTACAATCAGGTATATTTTAATTGTCCAAAAAGGAGACCTTGAAATATAAAATATAAAGTTAAATATCTGAACCTCAAATAAAGGTTCTGACTTCTTCAAATCACTGGTAAAAGTGAAGTGAGGTTTCCCAGTAGTTACTGTTGTACCATTGGCTGAAAATGGCAGTTTGTCTCTTGTTTGCTGATTACAGATTAATTAATCAAACAGAGGATAACATTTTTTATAGACTTTAAAATTCCATTTAGTTTCAGCAGATAGTTTTGATTTATATTAAAACACTGAGACTTTTTCTGACCAGGTGTAAAGAACAAGTATTATCAAAGGAACCGGTGCCTTTATTATTTATGATGCCTTAGAAATTCAGTGTAGCCTTAATCAGCCTTAGTTAGTTGTGTTATTGTTTGTCAGGAATGCAGTGATGCATGTAGGATGTTTTAAAGATGTGTTTGCCTTGGTGATTGGTATATTTCAGATTTCAGATAAGATCAAGAATGCCTTATTAGTTTTCTATGTTTTAACAAAAAGAGCAGATAAAAGACAGTACCTCAATTGTAGTACTTGTTTTGAAATCCTAGTTTGGGGTTTGCTTAAGTTTATAGCTCATTTCAAACTAGTGAGTCATCCCAGTAAAATGGGCTGTTCCATTAACTCTTCAGGAGTAAGTTAGCTGCAGGGAGTGTTTAAAACAGTAAAACCTTTGTAGAGCCAAAAGTTATTATTCATGTACACCGGGAGTTACAGTCTGTAACACAACTTCCAAAGAGAACAGTTTTAGAGGGGGTGGTGTTCATATGTTAACTGCCAGTCTTTTTGTAAATGGTGTTATATGTATATCCACTATATTCACTCATCTGTTTTCACATGCATCTGAACTTGGGTGACATCCCACTCTTAATCTATAGGGTTTAATATGATGTCAGCCCACCCTTTGCAGCTATAACAACTTAAATTCTTCCAAGAAGGCTTTCCACAAGGTTTAGGAGTGTGTTTCAAGTAATTTTTAACCATTCTTCCAGAATCACATTTGTGAGGTCAAACACTGATGTTGGACGAGAAGGCCTGGCTCACAGTCTCTGCTCTAATTCCTCCCAAAGGTTTTCTGTCAGGTTGAGGTCAGGACTCTGTGTAGGCCAGTCAAGTTCTTCCACACCAAACTCACTCATCCATGTCTTTATGGACCTGCTTTTTGCACACGTGCACAGTCATGTTGGAACAGGAAGGGAGGATCCCCAAACTGTTCCCACAAAGTTGGGAGCATGAAATTGTCCAAAATATCTTGGTATGCTGAAGCATTAAGAGTTCCTTTCACTGGAACTAAGGGGCTGAGTCCAACTCCTGGAAAAACAACCCCACACCATAATCCCCCCTCCACCAAACTTTACACTTGGGACAGTGCAGTTAGATGAGTAATGTTGTCCTGGTAACTGCCAAACTCAGACTCATCCATCAGATTGCCAGACAGAGACATGATTTGTCACTCCATAAAACATGTCTCCACTGCTCTGGAGTCCAGTGACAGCATGCTTTACACCACTACATCTGACACTTTTAATTGTGCTTGGTGATGCAAGGCTTGGATGTAGAATGGAAACCCATTCCATGAAGCTCTCTACGCGCTGTTTTTGAGCTAATCTGAAGGCCACATGGAGTTTGGAGGTGGAGGAGGAATTGACTCTGCAGAAAATTGGTGACCTCTGTGCACTATGCGCCTCAGCATCCACTGCCACCACTCTGTGATTTTACATGGCCTACTGTTTCATGGCTAAGTTTCCGATCTCTTCCACTTTGTTTTAATACCACTACCAGTTGAATATTTACTGTGGAATATTTAGTAGCGAGGAAATTTCACAACTGGACTTCTTGCACAGGTGGCATCCTATCACAGTTACCATGCTGGAGCTTACTGAGCTCCTGAGAGCGACCCATTCTTTCACAAATGCTCGTAGAAGCAGTCTGCATGCCTAGGTGCTTGGTTTTATACACCCTTGGCCATGGAAGTGACTGGAACACCTGAATTCAATGATTTGGATGTGTGAGTGAACATATTGGCAGTATAGTGTATATTAAGAAATGCATTTCTTTCCGTTAGCAGTAGCTCTTCATGCAGTTTAGCATTGCTGGAAAATATTTTATTTAGTCAGCAGTTTTGTTTTTAAAATTTGTGGTATTTTGTTTTCCATCCCAGTTTCCATAATCATTAAACAGCATATTCCAAATCATGTTTTCATATTAACCATAATATTCACAATCTAAACTATCTAAGCTTAAAGTTATTAGTAGATAGTTGTAAGTTCACTCAAGAAACACTTCAAGATTTTAAATATGTGTAATAAATGTAAATGTCAGATTAAAGGTCAGAGAAACAGTTTCTGTTTGTGCATTTTGTTAAGCCTTTACTTCCTACAAATAAACCACTGTGCAGTGACTGAGTTGGTATTTACTCAGCTAATAGCAGCGATAAACCTGTTGAAAATGTCCTTCTGCACTGTTTGCTTTTATTCAGTGTTTTCCTGTGACTGTTGTAGGTGAATTATGTTAGCTGCAAATGTCTCTGCATTTAAAGGCCAATAAGCTTTTTTGGGGATTTTCATAATGTTCTAGAGGACGATGGGGATGCAGGATGGCTGAACAATACAATGATTATTCTGTTACTTTTAAATGAAATATTACTTCACGTTTATACTTTTTTGTAATTAATTTGAGGTTTGCCATGGCGACAGCACCTGTTTATATATATATAAGCACAATGTACTGACCACACAAAGTCTCCCATCATTTCTTTAAAATTTTTACATAAAATTTTTACATTTAAAATCTATACATAATGTCAACACATATGTGAAAGTAATGAGTGAGCCGCACAGCTCTCACAGAAACTGGTACCCCTCAAATTGGTCAAGCCCATTTTAAAGGTAAGTTCACAGCACTGAAACCAGAAAAGAAGTAAAGAACGTGCATCCTCTACGTCGGTGAAAACCACATAGTATAACAGCTATTTCATAGATATTTGCTGACGAAGAGCTTTTATATGGGAAGAAATCACCCGATTACATAACAGATAATTTTCCCATGTGGGTTTTAGGTACAGAAGCTTCCCAGGGCGTGTTTTGTTTTAAGATGACTTTTCTTTAACTTTTTTTCCAACCAGCAAGCAATCTTACCTTTGGGTGGTGTCGAAATTCTTGGCTTATTGAATGAGACAGGCAGGTAACATACATGAGTACTTGTGTTAATAACATGTAATGGCGGAGCTGATACAATGATATCAACGTCAGTGATTTACATACTTCTATTTTCAGTTTGATGACATAAATCTTTTTCTTAGCATGTCCCTGTTTGCTTTTAGTATTTAAGGAATTTTTTGGACCACCACCCAAATGCAAGGTTTATGCTACGGCTGCCCTAAATTAGCAGTACTGGTAATTACCAAAATGTTTTTTATCTTTCTGTAATGGCTACATTGGGGTGACTGATGCTCAGGAGGTCAAGAGAGGTCGCTGGTTCGATCCTTGGCTCCTACAGTCTGCATGCCAAAGTTGCTGACCGATGTATTCATTATAAACGTTGGATAGAAAAGCACTCAGCTGTAGAAAAAAAGTGCTTGTGTGAATGAGGCATGTTGTATAAAGGGCTTTGAGTGTTCTAGCAGAAAAGCGCTATGTAAGAACCAATCCACTTACCATCTCCTGGAAAATGAAAAGTAACTATCAAAATACAGTTTGAGCCAGAAAGTGTCTTACATTAAAAAGGAAAATGAAGCAGCTAGAGCTTTTTCATGAATTTCTGTTCATACTTTTACTTGAAATTACAAAAAGAGGAGTGCTGCGGCCTTGAAGTTGTGATTTCGCAGCTTTTGCCGGGCTCGTGAACGCACCAGTGTGCGGCTTGTTGAGCGGGTGTGTGCTAAAGTTTTAAAAACGCCTGACAGGGAAGGAGTCGTCGGTTCGTTCCGCTCAGATTTCGTTCACTATAAATTAGATGTACATGAGTCTCTGGGGCATCGTCAAACCTCCGGTAGGGCAAACTGCTCAGGAAGACATTAACGGGACGTGTTTTTCCTTTGTAGAAGCTTGTTGTTTATCATTTTCGGTCAAACGTACGTACCTAGCGTGGACGTTAATATACGGTAACGTTATGTCAACAGCAGGCTGTAGCAAGTGCCTTTCTACTGAAGTCAAAATGTATTTACTACATTGTTGACACTAGTAGGTCATGTCCTGTCAGCATACGGTTAAATATTCACACAAATACACTGTGTATACTTTGACAAGCATTGAGTACAAATTATGGGGCTTTATTTGTTGTGTTAGTAGCGTAAAAACAATACAGCCTGAATACTTTTGATTAATTCACTTAGGTGCCTACTTTTGCTGTTCGTAGCGACCTAAAACCTAAACAGTAACAGTAAATGTTTGAATAAAGTCGCAGAAATCAAAGTTAAAGTAAAAAAAAAAAAATCACAAAAAGTGAAGGGGACCTGTAATGATTATTTCCAGCTCTATGTTTTAATCTTGGACTCTCTTAGAGTAGCTTTGCTTGAGTCACATTTCAAAATAATCCTCATTTACCTCATTCCGAACCTTGAGGCAGACTCCCAGGTTAGCCTCATTCTCAAACAAGCTCCTGTCCCTTTAAGAACTCTGTCTTCTGATTGGCTGCCCCTCACAAACAGCAGGTGGGTGGCCTCTGTTCTTAAAGCCAGTGCTGAGAAGAACATATTATTAAAAATCACTGTCTGAAATTGTTCAACAGCCTGAAGCCTGAGCTTTTGTTTCACAGGGATTATAAATATGCTGACCTCCATTATTTGAAATTAATATGGTTAATAGATGCTTAATATGCTGAAACTGTCTCCCTAACAGTATACAGTTGGATTCATAGTTTTTGAACAATGACACGACTTTTAAAATTTTGCAGACCACCACAGTGGATTTTAAATCAGTGATCACATCAGTGATGTGATTGATGTGCAGACTTTCAGCTTTGATTTTAGTTTTTTACAAGCAGTATATCATTCACTCTTTACGGCCTTTATTCCCCCATCAGAGGCTCAAAATAAATTGGACAAAGTTAATTTTAAATATAAGGTTTACTTTTAATGCCTGAATAAAAATTCTTTGTAGGCACTGTCTACCTGAAGTCTAGCCCTCTATAGGAAGTCACTATGAACCATGATTTGAGAGAAGGACATCTGGTTTTTCTGACACATGATCACAAGAGCACATGGTGTGATAAGAAGGTAAGAATATTTACCCTGGTAATCTTATTTAAAATGGCATAAACTGTGTTACATGTGTGTGTATATGAAGTTGTTTGGAGGGCTTTTGCCTCAGGGAAACATTATGTAATAAGCAGTACTTCTTGAGGAAGACTTATAGGGTTAGAGTACCTTAGGTAAGGTAAACCCTTACCTAAGGTAAACCCCAAATGCTGGTTTGCAGATGGGACTGCTCTGAGAATGGGTTGAAAAAAAGCAGCCACATGCAGTTGTTTGCATTCAAATCCCAAATTGCACAAAGTCTATGCAAATCCCCCCAAAAAACTGGTTTGCTCTCTCCTTCTATCAGCAATCACACATCAATAAACACTAGAAACCCCATTCCACTGGCAGCCATACATTCCCATTCCATAGTACTGCCTCCACCATGTTTGAAAGATGATGTAGTATACTTCAAATCATGCGCTGTTTCTCTCCTTCTCTTCCCATCATTCTGATATGAGTTCATCTTGGTTGCAATTGTCTAAAGATTTTTTCAGAACTGTACAGCTCTTTCGGTTGTTTTGGGTGTTAAAATCCTCCATCAAGCTCTTGGAGTGTGTCTGTGACCTCTGCAGGGTCAGAGTTCCACAAGGAGGGCGCACTGTGGGTTTTCCTCTTGATGAAGTGAGTGCTTTCAAGATCGGGAAGTTCCACATTCAGAAACTTATGGTGACTTCTGATCACTTCCCTTTTAGAAATGTTCCCCTGACTGTAAATCTCTGGCTGAAATTGAGCCAGTAAGCAAATTGCAGTGGTGGAATATTATATGAATCAGTACAATAATGCAGCTGTCTTATGTATTTGTAATTGGCTATGAATGGCAGTGAGTTTCTATAGCATGCGAAACAATTTAGTTGGATATACTTTATCTATTTTTTCTTTTCTATGTTAATACAATGATAAACAGTATCAGCTGAATCCTGATTGCTGTCTGTATTCTTAGTCTATACACACTTTGTCATTCCAGCAGTACCCAGATCAAAACATGGTGTTTTAATGTTGAAGGTTTCACCTATTTTTGCCACAGTTTTGTTTTTCCTTATATTTTTTTCCCTTTATTCACTAGTGCAGTTTGTGGGTCTCTGAAGGTTTGGTCCTTCAAAAGGATCTGAAATCCAAGCTGAATGTGCTCATCCTGTGCCTTTAATTAAAAGCTCTAGACTGACCACACAAAAACTATAAGTAATGATGCATTTAAGTGCTTCTAATCAGATAGAATTACAGGTTTGGGGCCAGATATGGACAGATGTGGACATCTGTCCTTTATTCATATTGATAAAGAATACCAATTTAGCATATTGAAGCTCTCACCAAAAAACAAAAAAAAAAAACCCTGACTGTGTATATCTGGCTTGTGACACACAGGAATGTCTGTTATGCAAAAAACAAATCCCTGTATTTTCTCACTTGCTTTGTCCTTGGTGGATGAAACCACAGGAGCTTTTGAAAAATTCAATGGATTGTTTTTTGTTTCCACAGCAGACACTGAATGTCTCTTGGTTGGAAAAGTACACGTGGGAAGCTAACAAAGGCTGTGCCCTTTAAGCCATACCAGCAGGCCAAGATTTACAATACCACAGACATGCCCCAGGTGCACTCTAAAAGCATCAAGGTAATTTTAAAAAATCATCTTTCATACTAAATGATGCTTTTTTATTTTAATTGTGGTGCTCCAATATGTAATTCACAAAGGAAATGGTGCTGCTAACATCTGGAAAGCATTAGTTAACTGCAGTTGGTGGTGAAAAGGTCATGTAAAATGAATAACAAGCACAAAACTCTTGCTTTAAACTTATTTTTCTATAACAGTTAATGTTTATGACAAAATAATCAAAAAATGTTACAGTTAAAGCAGAGGTGCTTGGCCGGGCGCAGCCCGAAGAGGTTACATGGGCCCGCCCTCCTGTAGGCCCACCACCCGCAGGAGGTGTCGTAGGGGTCGGGTGCAGTGTGTGTCGGGCGGTGGCCGAGGGCGGAGGCCCTTGCAGACCGATCCCCGGCTATCGAAACTGGCTATTGGGACATGGAATGTCACCTCTCTGGTGGGGAAGGAGCCTGAGCTAGTGCGTGAGGTTGAGAGATACCAGCTAGATATAGTTGGGCTCACCTCAACGCATGGCCTGGGCTCTGGAACCAGTCTCCTGGAGAAGGGCTGGACTCTGTTCCAGTCTGGAGTTGCCCTCGGTGAGAGGCGGCGAGCTGGGGTGGGTATTCTTGTATCCCCCCGGCTTGCTGCCTGTACGTCGGAGTTTACACCGGTGGACAAGAGGGTAGTTTCCCTGCGCCTTCGAGCTGGGGAACGGGTCCTGACTGTTGTTTGCGCTTATGCGGCGAATGACAGTTCAGAGTACCCACCCTTTTTGGAGTCGCTGGGTGGGGTGCTGGAGGGTGCTCCATCTGGGGACTCCATAGTCTTGCTGGGAGACTTCAACGCTCACGTGGGCAATGACAGTGAGACCTGGAGGGGCGTGATTGGGAGGAACGGCCTGCCCGATCTGAACCCGAATGGTGTTTTGTTATTGGACTTCTGTGCAAACCACAGTTTGTCCATAACGAACACCATGTTCGAACATAAGGATGTCCATAAGTGCACATGGCACCAGGACACCCTAGGTCGCAGGTCGATGATCGATTTTGTAATCGTATCATCAGATCTGTGGCTGTATGTTCTGGACACTCGGGTGAAGAGAGGAGCTGAGCTGTCAACCGATCACCACCTGGTGGTGAGTTGGATCAGGTGGCGGGGGAAGATGCTGGACAGACCTGGCACACCTAAACGTATTGTGAGGGTGTGCTGGGAACACCTGGCAGAAGCCCCAGTCCGGGAGATCTTCAACTCCCACCTCCGGCAGAACTTCGACAGCATTCCGAGGGAGGCTGAGGACATTGAGTCCGAATGGACCATGTTCCGCACCTCCATTGTTGAGGCTGCTGCTCAGAGCTGTGGCTGCAAGGTGGTTGGTGCCTGTCGTGGTGGTAACCCCCGAACCAGATGGTGGTCACTGGAGGTGAAGGGAGCCATCAAGCTGAAGAAAGAGTCCTATCGGGCTTGGTTAGCCTGTGGGACTCCGGAGGCAGCTGACAGGTATTGGCAGGCCAAGCGGAATGCAGCTTGGGCAGTGGCTGAAGCAAAAACTCGGGTGTGGGAGGAATTCGGTGAGGCTATGGAAAAAGACTTTCGGACGGCATCGAAGCGATTCTGGCAAACCGTCAGGCGACTCAGGAGGGGAAAGCAGTGCTCCACTCACACGGTTTATAGTTCGGGTGGGGTGCTGCTGACTTCAACTGAGGCTATAGTCGGACGGTGGAAGGAATACTTCGAGGACCTCCTGAATCCCACTGACACGCCTTCTGTAGTGGAAGCAGAGTCTGGGGACGAGGGAGATGACTTGACCATCACTGGGGGTGAGGTCACTGAGGTAGTTAAACAACTCCTTGGTGGCAGGGCCCCTGGGGTGGACGAGATTCGCCCTGAGTTCCTAAAGGCCATGGATGTTGTAGGGCTGTCTTGGTTGACACGCCTCTGCAACATCGCGTGGAGATCTGGGGCAGTGCCAATGGATTGGCAGACTGGGGTGGTGGTCCCCATCTTTAAGAAGGGAGACCGGAGGGTGTGCTCCAACTTTCGGGGGATCACACTCCTCAGCCTCCCCGGTAAGGTCTATGCCAGGGTGCTGGAAAGGAGGGTCGGTCCGTTAGTCGAACCTCGGATCCAGGAGGAACAATGCGGTTTTCGACCTGGTCGCCGCTGCTCCTCCACATCGAAAGGAGCCAGTTGAGGTGGCTCGGGCATCTGATTAGGATGCCTCCTGGCCGCCTCTTAGGTGAGGTGTTCCGGGCATGTCCCACCGGGAAGAGGCCCCGTGGTAGACCCAGGACACGCTGGAGGGATTATATCTCTTGGCTGGCCTGGGAACGCCTTGGGGTCCCTCCGGATGAGCTGGAGGAGGTGGCTGGGGAGAGGGAAGCCTGGGCTTCTTTGCTTAGGCTCCTGCCCCCGCGACCCGGCCCCGGATAAGCGGAAGAGAATGGATGGATGGATGGATGGGTTAAAGCAGAGCGATTAGAAATAAAAATCGCAAGAAACTGATTAAAATCATTAAAGAGGACATTTATGCAAATTTCCTGCAGTGCCAGAGTAGCTTTGCATGAATCGCTCTTCTGAATAATCCTTATTTATCTTGTGTTGGGCGTTGGTGAAGCTCCTCAGGTCTGAAACAAGCTGATTTCCCTTTACCTGTCATTTCAGCCAGCTTTTCTTATGATTGGCTGCCCCTTGACAACAAATGTTTTGGACCTTGACTGGCCTTCACAGAGTCCTGACCTGAACCCAACAGAAAACCTTTGGGATGAATGAGAGCGGAGGCTGTGTCTGGCCTAACAAATGTCAAAAGACAAAAACAAAACAAAAGAAGAATGGTTGAAAATTCCCATAAATAAGCAAATATTTTTGGCAATATAGTGGATATTGACCTCATGTTTTGGCAATATTTATCAGTATCCACCACTGTAATGGCATGCTTGTGTCAGAATATAAGGAAAGGCATTACAAAAACACTAAATTTTTAAAGAAAAAAAGCACCTCAGTTTTAGTTGGTGTATTATTTTTAGTTTTTTTAATATTTTCTTGAGGCTATGGATGTCGTTCAGTGTATATAATTTATGAAATAGGTGGTTTAGACCCAGAAAACAACACCTCCTCACTCTGGACAGGTGATTAGTTGATGTTTGCTGTGTTTAATGGTGGAGGGCGGCTTCTGCTGCTCCAGTTGGCATTCAAATGGCGATGCTGCCATCACAAAGAAGCACACTTCAGTTTTTTACTGGTCCTGTTTAACCCTTCATCTTTCTCTGCAGACAAGATGGAAGCATGTATGATGAAGCCAGGCGTCAAAACGAAACCAAAGTCGGTGAGAACATTTACAGCTAACAGAACACACACAAGCAATGCACAACCTCCAACGCATTGTCCAACCAATGCTGTAAATTAATATTATATACTCTACACTTCAGATGTCTTAGGTGTTGAAGTAAAGTGAGAACACTTGCAAAAATGTTCCATTGTGCAAACTGCATTTTAAACAGCACCAGTTTTCCTCTAGAATTTTTCAAGTTGCTTTGGGGGAAGGATGTTTAACATCTTGGAGGACTGTGGTGTTCTGTGGTTTCTACTCATCTTAGTGTCTGTTGTCACTTCTAATCCTGGACTGATGTCATAGCAAATGGCTGCACAACATTATTTTCAGATAAAAAGAAATGAACCTGAGCAACCACCTCCCGCGGTTCCTCTGAGACCAACAGATGCTGTAAGTCCAGCATAAAAAATCTTGGTTTTTTGGGGGGGTTTTTTTTCTGTTTTGGTGTGTGCACAGAAAATAATGGGGGGTTCAAATCCTTCCCCCAACATATTGACAGAATTTTTAAAAATTATAATAATGCATGCTCACTTTTTTAATTTTCCATTGACATCTATTGCATTCTATGATTTTATTCAGATGTTTTTATTGAGTGCCTATAATATTTTTTTCCTATTCACTTGCACTAATTTTTTAAACTGAAACTATTGTTAATTCTTACCTTGTCATATTTTATGAGCCATTCTACTTTATTGAAGTTATTTTGTTATTGTTTTGTCTGCTGTGAAACAGAAAATTCCCAGCTTTCGGGATGTATTATTTTATTCAGCCTGAACATTTGTCTTAAGCTGTTTTTACACACGTACTGCTGCCCTGAACTCTGACAGAGGTGCATGTGAGAGTGCAGTTAGATTGGACTTTAACCTGCCACCAATCAAGCACAAAGTCTTTGTGATGTCTCTAATTTGTACCACTGTGAGGTTAGAGCAGAGAATTCACAGCTAGGGAGTGTCTGTCTGTCTAAAGCACACAGAGCATTTCCAGTAATAACAGTAATAACTGACAGTTTTCTGCAGTTGATGTGTGAAAATGGCTCTACTGTTTAAAAAAAAATTGTTTTACTAATTTATTTATTAGATTTGTGTTTTCTGTTCAGGAACTGAGTCATACGCAATACAGATTGAATAAACTGACTGCAACAAACAATGAGGTACTTACACATTGTGTTGTTTATCTTCTACTGCTATTTATTAGATGGTTAGTTGTAGGAAATGACGCTGTATTCTGTTTGGTTGTGGTTTTGTATATTTTGCATATACTGCAGGATATCTCAGATGTAAAATATAGAACTGTACACAGTGGCTCCAACCGCACATCTGGCATATTTTCATAATTTCACCCTGAATCTGAGGCTTTCCTTCCACTGGAAGCATTTTTTTAAGATAATTATTCTGATTATCCCCTCAAATAAAGTACTTTCTAAACTTTTGCCCATCTTCAGATTTCTGACTTTCTCATGCTGCAGACACAATAAATGCCAGAGAAGACTTAAAGGCCATCACTCATCATGTTACAGTGCAGAGACCCTTTACCATTTCAGACTTCACTGACTGAGGGTTTATAGATTGAGCCTGCATGTGCATAGTAAATTTAAAAATATATATATAAAAATTCCCAAGACTCAAGGTTATCTTTATCGTATTATTGTAATATTTTTATTGAGGAAATTTCACATGACTGTGAACACAAAAGAACATCAGCAAAAAAACTAAACAAAACCCAATTAAAGCAAAAATATCCTAAATAAATTACAATAAATAGAAAAGGTGAAAAAGTGCTGGAGTAGTGCCAGAAAGTAGTCCTCAGACAGGTGTCCTAAAATGATGTTATGGAGTGGATGGTTCAGACAATCAAATGAAGCAGAAAAGTATGTGCTGTTTATAGAAGTGCAAAACAAGGTTTTGCATGTGAACACTGTGCTGTGATATACTGTGTCAAAATATTCTTATTATCATAATGATTTTATTTTGAACCTTCTTGTCCTTGTGTACTTTTCTAACTCATTTGTGTAACCTTTAAAAACAACCACTCTTTTTCTCTATCAGAACAATGGAAATGTGAAACTGCTGTTTGTTTTTTTGTTGAAATGAACATGAGTCAGCATCCTGTGGAGTTTGGAGCTTCTCAGGGTTTCATGTTTATTTCCTGTTCCATATGTCTTTTGTTATTGTTCTGTGTGGGGCATTTTGTGTGTGCAGGAACTGAACTCCCCGACCAGATGCAGCCAACGCAGGCCAAGTGCACAGACCAAGGACGCAGAGACCAAGGACACAGAGGTGCGCATGCAACAAAGTGCCACCTTCCTCCTTGCTTCTTTTCATAAACTGTCCAGTCAAAATCTTCCTCTTTCTCTGCAGATTGCCAAAGAAACTGAACAACCAGAAGCTGCTGCAGTTGGAATATTTTGGCGGAGCCAAAAAGAGAGAATGCCCACTTTGACTGTAAGCAGAGCACCGCCAGCTCTTCACTGTAAATACACAGCAGGCAGATGGGCTTTAAAATGTTGTGTGTGTATCATTGCTGTTTATTCTGTCCTGTGCACAATAATGCACAGCAGGCTGCTTCAAAAAAGTTAATAATGGAGGTGTGGAAGTGGAGATTTTTTTTTTAATCAGTTTATAGCCATCCTGTGGCAGTTATTTTGTCACTGATTAATGAAACTACAAACCTTGATCGCTGAGGCATATCCGTGCCTCTTCCTCTCAACAAATATTTCCCCCTCCATTGAAACACCCCAGCAGTCGGCTCGTGTTAAGACTAAAACCCTACACCGTAGCCTGCTCTGTAACCTGGTGTTCATTTACCTGCACAGGTGTGATTGCTGGCATCAGCCAATGGCATAGGCTACATCATAAGCTCTACATAGATTCACTGCAGAAGTATAAATTGAGCTAAAAGGAGCATCCTCACAGGAAGTAATTCACTTGTTGCACGTTGCTTTGTCATTGATGGTTGGTTGCTATTGGACGTTCCAGGTTCCAGTTGTCTTGGTAACCTTCTCATGTATTTACCACCTTGTCGCATGTGAATTAGAGGTGTCCTTCACTTTCACTGGTAGTCACTTCAGTCACTCACAGTGAACTTGGGGAAACTTTATCTTTGGACCCGCCCACTTAGAGTCACCAGTAGTTATTTCGCTGCAATTTGGAGTAGCTGAATGTCATGGACTTTCTAAGGTCTCTGCTCACCATGTCATGGAAATTACCCCTTCACTGAGTTCCTCTGATGGATGCTACAAAGGAAATGTATTTATTGCATTTAAACATCTCACAACATTTCCATTATAAAATAATTGTATTACCTGACTCATCAGGATTATGGCTAATAAATCCTGTTTTTTAACTTGTCTAGGTCCATGTATGTGGAAAACAACAGTTACCACCTGATACCAAATTATAAATTGAATGCCAGTTAAAAAAAAAAAAAAAAACATGAAAAAGATGAAAATTTGCACCATTAATTCCTTCTGCCATGTTTCTGCCTGCAAGCCATGACTCGTATCATGACTTGTAGGCAGAAACATGGCAAACTTTCCGACCAGTTTTACAAGATTGAGAAGGTGCAGTCGTGAATTTCCACAGTCCGGAGCTGATTCTTTTCTGACACGATGTGAAACTGTGTGGGGGAAACACAGGAGTCTATAATAAATTAAGCTGGGGTTCACTGTTGTTATTAAAGAATGAAAGTGCAGCACACAGGAATAAAAAAAATTAATCAAATGAAAAGATTAGAGAGCAAACAAAGTCAAGGCAATAGAGCGAAAGTGATAAATGAGAACAATCACTAATCTAAATGTCAACAGTTGGTTGCCAGAAAAGCAGTTTTATCTAACTTAAACTCCGCCTGAACAATTTTAGCTAGCCTTCTTTCATAATTCAAATAACCTGAGAAGGATTTACATTATACATTTTATCAATAAGGTCACACACTGCTTGGCCCATTGTTTGTGAAACAAGCAATCTCTTGGAGATTTTTGTTTATTGTTGAAGAACTAAAGGCTGGAGCTTATCCCAGGTACACTATAGACAGGTCACCAATCTGGGCGCCTGGGTGGCTTAGTGGTTAAGCCGGTGACCACATACACACGCCGCGTTGCGGCACGGGTTCGTGTCCCGGCCCGGCGCCGATTTGCCCGCGTGTCTTCCCCTGTATCTTTCCCCCATTTCCTGTATCTCTCCACTGTCACGAAAAGCCACTGTGGCCAAAAATGGGGAAAAAAAAAGACAGGTCACCAATCTGTCATAAGGCCAACACATAAAGACAGCCAATCATTTGCACTCATACCTACGGCCAATTTAGAATGAACCTAACACCATGAATGTCTTTGGAAGCCACGCAGACACAGGGAGAGCATGGAGACTCTACAAAATCTAGAAATGCCCCAGCCTGGATTTGAACACAGGGCTTTCTTGTTTTGAGGGGGAGCTAACCTCTCCACCACTGTGCAGCCCATGAGTATATTAGCTCCACAATAAAATATCTTTAATATAAAGCTACACACATATTATGTAACTCTTAAGTATTGTAATACAAGAGGGACATTCAAATAAGTACTGTGCAGTTTTGCTTATCTTAAATGATCATGTAAATAATTACCACATTTGCCTGTGCTTGTTGGGCTGCAAAACAGCAAAAACAAGTTCCCTTTACCTCAAACATTTTAGCTTCAAGTGAAAGTTTAACCTGTTAACTGGCCACGCCCACTCTATTTTCAGTAATTCCCTCAAACACACAAAATAAATCAATGGTATGTTTACATTTACTGTAGTAAATGTAAACACTACACATAGACTAAAACCGCCATCCTCCCTTCCCTGATACACAACTTACATTCGGAAGCACTACATACGTCCTGCGGATGGGACAGGACGGGGCGTGGCCAGTCAAAAGTTTAAAATGCATAGATGCGCTCACCATTTCCTTTCCCATTGCTGTTTGTGCAGCACCATCAGGGTCCAGGTTCGTCACCCTCGACCTTTGGTTGTAAAAATAAGCACTTCTGTGACAGAGTGCGTTGTTTGTGTTTCAGGTCAAAGAGTCACTACAGAGTGAGGCGTCTGCCAGCAATGGGAGTCTGTCTGAGAACAACAGCACAAAAGTAAGAGTTTAGATTTTTTCAGCAAACAGAACGACTCAGTTTTATCCCTGTGTGATTGAACATGACTTGACAAATGAGTTATATAAACCACCACACCACAAAGTCCTCCTTTTCTCCTTGTATCAGGAGAAAAGAAGCGTTTTCAGATCGATCTTTAAGAAATCTCCAAAACTATCCGAAGGCCCCCGGTTGGAGGAGGTAATACATTTACATATATGTCACTTCTGAAGTGTCTTTTAATGTACACTCCCCTCCAAAAGTACTGGAACAGTGAAGCCAATGTCTTTATTTTTTACTGTAGAGTGAAAACATTTGGGTTTGACATAAAAAAAAAAAAAGAAAATCAACATCTCAGCTTTATTTTCCAGGTATTTACATCTGGACCTGTTACACTGTTCAGACAATAACACCTTTTGTCTGAACCCACCCTTTTTTCTTGTAAGCAAAATTATTAGAACAGATCAACTTAAAATAGATTAAAGCGACTCCTTCACGAGAATCAACCACGCCATTTTAAAAACCCGACAGCAAGAAACTGGAGGCACGCAAACCAACATCGTGGTCGAATGAAGAGGTGCCGACATTTCTGTGCTTGATGGGAGATGAGATGAGAAATGAGAAAGTTTATCGTGAGGTCTCTGAGCTAATTGCTGCTCGTAGGTACCATCACACAACACAGCAGTGTAGACGAAAGCTAACACACTTTGAGTCCCATACAAATTACGTCACGAGACTTCTGCCCGTGTTGCTATATCGACTCCACTGAGGCGGTCCTCAATTGTAATGGAGACAAAACAAAAACTTAAACTGATAAGCAAAATGTTTCTGTAGACTTCTGAGTTCATTGCACTCCTGCCATCATCCGTAACATCATCAGTGAAGATTAATAAGCCCATCCCAGAAGAAGCCATGCAAGCCCAAGCCATGACATTACCTCCACTGTGTTTCACAGATGAGCTCGCATGTTTGGGATCATGAGCAGATCCTTTCTTTTGCCAAACTTTAGCCTTTCCATCACCTTGGTAAAGGTTCATCTTTGTCTCATCAGTCCATAAGACTTTGTCCCAGAATTTCTGAGGCTTGTCTCTGTAATTCTTGGCAAATTCAAGCCTGGCCTTCCTCTTCTTCTTGCTAATTAGGGGTTTGCATCATCTGGTGAAGTTGCTGTACTTTTGTTCATGAAGTCTGCCAACAGTAGATTGTGCTACCTTCACTCCTGCCCTCTGGAGCTTGTTGCTGATGTCACTAAGCGTTCTTTAGGGTCTTTCTTTGCAGCACTTACAATGTTTCTGTCATCAACTGCTACTGTTTTCCTTGGTCTACCTGTTCCACATCTGTTACTTAGTACACCAGTGACGACTTTCTTCTTCAGGTCCTTCCAAATGGTTGTACTGAGTATGGCCAATGTTAGTGCAATGGCTCTGATTGATTTTAAATCTCTCAGCTTCACAGTTGCTTGTTTTTCACCCACAGACAGGTTTTCATGTTGGTTACTCCTCTAACTATAAATGCACAGGCAAAACCCAAATCTGAAACTGACCGTAGACATTCAGCGCTATTTATTGTTTGAGTAAACAATGCAACAGGACACACCTGGGCAACAAAACACACCTGTCACTTCTCACAGGAAAAATGGGTGGGTTCAGACAAAAGGTGCTATCTTCTGATCAATGTATCAGATCCAGGTACAAATACCTGGAAAATAAAAGGTGAGATGTTGATCTTTTGTCCCATATTTTTTTTAAATAATTATTTTGATAAAATTCTAAACTGATTTGTAAAAGATGTCTTCAGTACATTTTTATAGTTTTCAGGTCTTATTTACTACTCAAACAGACCAGAACAATGTTAAGGTTCAAATCTGTAAACATACAGTATAATATCCCATGTAAGCATACTAACACGGGAGTCTCACCTTTGAAGCCAGATTCTAAAGGAACTGCAGTTTTTGGCACCTCTGCGTTTGCTTAATTTTTCAGCCCCAAAGGTTACCACTTGGTTCACAGTTAGTGTTTCACTTTATAATTTAGGTCCTAATTAATTAGTTATTTTTGCTATGGAGGGGGAAAAAAGAACATTACTTAACATGTTTCTTGTTTATTCAACTTAAATAAAAAATACATCAGGTGCCAATGTGAGAAGATTTCTCAACAGAATTATGCAGCATGTCACATGTTTCTGGGATTCCCTCTGCCTGCCTCTACCTGTTGTATTTCAGGTGATCATTTCAACATGATCACACAGGCTGAGTCAAGTTTTGATTTGTTTTAGGGTGCTGAGACGTTGCATGGCAGACCTTCTGCCAGCACTGACAGCCTTTCAGAAAGCAAGGTGAGTATTTCATGACAAAACTGACAGATCCTCCTCAACTCCCACTGAAAACACGACTCACCATGACAAATGCGTCTGAACTAAAGTAGCTGCCATTCTGTGGGTGGAAGGCAAATTTCTTGGTGATTCTGAATTTATAAAGAAGAACTTTTCTTATGCTATGTCTTTAGGGGAAAGGTGGTTTGTTTAGTGGACTCTTCAGAAAGACTCTGAAAACGCCGGGAGAGGTAAAGGTCCCCAACTCACAATTGTAGTTTTCATATAGAAACTCTGGCAAGAACGCACTGTCTAACATTTTACGCTCAGTCATGTTATACAACTAGAGGAAAAGAGCAATCAATCTGCAGCAACTAGAATGCTTGGCAATCTGATCCTCAGGCTATAAACCTTTTCCATACCACACATTTAATTTGTATGCATGCTAGCCTACTTGAATTGCTTACCAGGATCCCTAATGGAGCTGAACCATAATAAACATAATGTGTTTCACCTTTTCCTGCTATGTCAAGTCAGAATGCCTCCTTTGACCCTGGCTTTGGCAGAGGCGGGCCACTGAAAGAAACAAGGGCGTTTTCCAAGTGAATGAATCTGTACAGGCAACAAAGGGAAGGAAAAAAAAAACCAGTTCAGTTGTATTTATGTAGAACCACTTCACAACAACAGTCACCTCAAAGTCTACTCAGTTGTGAGTGCCTGCAGTATTAGACAGAGAGCCCCAACAATCAGAGCAAACCCTCTATGAGCAAGGACTTAAGACAGTGTGCAGGAAGAACTAGCTTTTTAACAAGAAGAGATCTCCAGCAGAACCAAGCTTAGGCAGGAGACACCATCTACCGTGACTGGTTTAGAGGTGAGGGGGAAAATAGAAGAGGAAAAGGTGAACGAGGAGAGACTGAAAGCAACAAACTGAGTTAATGACAGGCAGTAGTGGTGTAGAAATACATCACAAGTGAAAAAAGAGCAGTGGAAAAGAAATGAGCAGTGCATTATGGGAAGTCCCCCAGGAGCCTAGGCCTAACACACCATAAATATGAGGTAGTTAACTATAAGTTTCATCAGTTAGGGAAGTTTCAAGCCTAATCCTAAAAGAAGAAATGGTCTGTGTCTCCGAAACCCAAATTAGGTGTACATTCTGTTCAAAAATTACTCAATTTCCTCACAGTAGTACTGGAGGCCAGGGCAATAGCTTCTAGAGTGAGTATCCGGTTAAACACCAGGTTTCAGATATTTGTAAGGACAAAAAGACTTCCTACATATACTGCATTTCCCTGTAATATCTTTTCTGTGGATATTATTCTCATTTTATGATGATAAATAGCCAGTGCCTGAGCAGAAAGATGCTGCTTTGCATAGAGCATGTCAGGAAACCCAGCATGCTTGTAGTTTAAACAGATATCATGAGGATAAACATAAACTCTTCTTTAGAATTTATGTTCCAGAGTACACAAGTCTTAAAAAGTATTAAATTTAAAACCTACAGTTGTAAAATGTCCTAAAAGTTATGTTTTATACTTCTGCAAGATCTTCATTTTAAGTTGGAAATACTTAAGGTACAAATTATTCTATTCAGTTATCATTATAATTTTTTTTGTGTTTTGGTCTTTTTTGTTGCTTGGTGTGTTGTGGCTTGCAATCATGCCACATATTATCTGAGCAGTCAGTTTATGGCTGTATGGCTGAGGCAACTTATAAGCCAACAAATTCAAATTGGCGACAGTGCGAATAAGAGCAGTCAGGTTCCTTATGAAATACACTGATGCTGGTGTATGAATAAATGTAAGAGCAATGGAGCCTTTTGTTCCTGCTGCTACTAAGTTATCAGTGGCTGGATCAGAGACTGGTAATCTTACACATTATGATAACACTGTATGCTCTGTTCAGACTAGTGTTTCATTTGATTTTTCACTGACGTACATTGATATATTATATCTTGTGACAATGATAATCATGCTTTATGTTTTTAAGTTCTGAAACTGAACCGGACAATGAAAAGACATTCAGTTGTGGCAGAGATAAAATGGCACACATTGGTAGATTTTTGTTTGTTTGTTTAGGTTAGGTTTAGGTTATTATCTAATAAAGACAAAAATGAACATCAGAAAAGTCTTAAACTTGATTTTTTTTTTTTTTTTTAAGTGGCTTAATTGGGGTGTTTCTGAGGCTTTGCGCAGTACAAAATTGCAAGAAACACATTTATTACCATAAAGCAACCTTTCAAAGTTTCCTCTAACACACTTTTTCATCTTAACCTTATCAGTACATAAAGAAATAAATTCTGTGCTCTTGTTTCAGGGGAATCTGTCAGCAAACAAAGATGTGTCAGGCAGCAGTGACAGTCCGTCTGAGGCTGCCAGCACAAAGGTTAGTTTCCCTGACTCATCATTTGTGAAATTTTAAAATTCACATCTCAGTGAATTTTTCATGTATCACGATGAAATTTCGTACTCAGAATAACTGATAATTTGAGCCTTTTTCTATTACAAATTGAATACCCACAATAAAGCAAAGTAAACTACAAATCCTACACAAAAATCACAAAATCACATACAATTCATATCTCAGCAAATGTTTGCAGTGCTTCTTCTCGTTTAGTTTAGGATGCTATTTGGGTACATAAAGTGAATAAAACACTATATGCCATTATCTGTTCATATGGATCAAATTTTTAAAATAAAGATATGAAAACCATATTTTACAGTTTTTAAAAGCCAATAAAATATATTTCAAGTCTTTGTGATTTATGACGGAGTATGACAGAAAATGCCCAGAAAAAACATCCACACCAAGAACTTTTGGGGGCTCCACAGATCCCAACCTATCCTCACACTGTTTTTCTCTTTATCAGGAGAAAGGCTTGTTCAGGGAAGCATCGGGAGCAAGGACAGAGTCACCGGTAAATAAGTGTTTCTGGACTTTAGGAATGTAAATTGAAAGAAAAACACGATTTCAATTTCACCACAATTTCAGGGCATAGAAGCTCAGAAAGAGCTGCTGACCAGCAATGATGACCTATCTGACAATAACATCACCGAGGTCAGTGCTTTACAAACTTGTAGAGCTAATGTCTTTGTTGGGAATGTTTACTGACGGCAGGTTGTTATTTTTAGGAGAAAGATTTTTGGGGGAAGATGTTTGAGAAGCCGCATAAACCAGCAGAGAGCGCTGCAGCAGAGATGGTACTGTGGCTGAATCGGATCTTAATAAAATGCCCAGTTATGGAGAACATCTTGGTTTTTATTGTTCTCTTCTTTTGATTTCAGGAGTCGGAGGGGAATACTGAGGACCAGTTTTCTGCCAGCTGGGAGAATTTGAGTGATTCGACTGTCACGAAGGTACTCAATTCTAAAAACCTTTTCTTCTTTTTTTGAATCAATCGCAGCTGCTCTGGGCACTTGAACATGAACTGAAACCTGCCCACACACAATAGATTATATGCAGTGTGTGCAATGAGTCATTAACTGCTTTCATGTATGTGACATGACTAGACCAGATTAAAATATATATCCCTACATATTTAAGGCCTATGCTGATGTAGCACAATAAAATACTTAATTGCAAGTGAAACCTTACATTAACTTAACTTAAAGTACTTACAGTAAAAAGTCATAATTAGGCAGGAAATTGCCCCCTTTCTTTGTGTTTCTATTAAATACTTTTAGTATGCTCTACATATGTTTAATTGAGTCTTAAGTACTTTTATTACATCTGTCAAGGAATTTATGTGAATTTTTTGGTTTATTTTGGACTTTTTGGAAGGACACTCTGGACATGCCATGTCATATCTTTGCAAATATATATTAAAATGAAATAAAAATAAAAGTGGAGACATGTTAATGTTCCTCTGGAAAACCACAGAAAAAAACAGATATCCCTCAGGATCCATATTAGTCCTCTCTGCACCCAGGCAGCCAGTTTATCAAACTCTCAAACTGCTGGGTGTTTTTTTTTTTTTACTTTTTTTTTTTTGTCTTACCCTTCATTTTTGTTTGCTCTCTTCTGTAATCAATTTAACACACTGGTTTTACCCACTTATTTTACACCTGAAAAGAGGAAAATTGCTTACCTGATTATCATTGTAACTTTTCCAGTGATGCTGTTTAATGTGCAATGAACAAGTGTGTCACTGTTAGCTGTGCCACATTTCAGCCGATGTAGTCTGAACTGCCTCTTAATGAGATTGTTTATTGCCTGATTCCAGGGGTAACCTGATCTTTAAATAACTATAGTACACCCTAAGATATTCAGTAATATTTATGTTGGTCTTTTTGATGCTTTACATTGTGTTGTCCTTGTTGAAGAAACAAATGCAGATGAGGAGCAGAAATTATCAGCCAGTGATGAAAATCTGTTAGAAGCAAACACAGCAAAGGCGCAGACGTCGACCAGCAGTCACAATCACGGCCAGTTTATCTCTCGTGTCTGTCTTTGATTATTTACTGTTAGTGTTTCAAGGCATCATGTGTTTCAGGAAAAGACAGGAGGATTGGCAGGGCTCTTCAAAAGGTCTCCCAAACCATCTCCGCGCTCCATCGCGACTCAGGTGACCAAATAAATTTACATTTTTACCATATTTTTATGTTCAGCGAACAATAATAAAAGATAAAAAGAATAAAAAGTTTCATGCCTTCTGGTCATGTCATCACCCTCAAAAATTTTTGAGTGCACCATCAATCAAAGATTAATGTTTTCTTGAATGTATCTGTTATACAATAATTAAAATTTTTTTTTTAATACAGACACAAAATCTTTGTTAACAATTTTTTAATTTCTCTCTAAAAATTAGCTTTGCCGCAGTTGTCTCTGAGTTATCTTGGGGTATTTACTGTGCATATGTACACATCACAGCCATCAGCTCTTCTCCTGCAGGAGAAACTGACCTGTGCTCCATCTAAAGAATAAATTTTAAAAATCTCTAACAAACAAGACTTTTAAAAACTTTTTATTTCCTCTTCTGTTCCTGTATAAACTTGATATACTTTTATTTTTTTGTGTATTGCAGCTTGTTTGTGATCAAGTTTAGCAGGATTTAATTAGTTGGAAAACAAGAAAATTGAAATGTATTAAAAAATATATAATTAAAAAATATATAAATGAGTGTTTTTGAAGTGCCACTGGACTGAAGCCATTCACTGAAACTGAGGTTCTTTTCCAGGATCCGCTCTCGAGCCACCTGTCAGACAGCTGGGACAGCCTCACAGATGCTGGAAAGGTGAGATTTGCTACTGAAAATGTCGGGATAATCAGGTCTGGAAGTTGCTCTTTCTCACATTTGACACAGTACATGAGATAGTTTGCAACAGCTGCGTTTCTGCTTGTAGAAATTATGTCTTTGGTTTTAGCCAAGGATGCCGCCTGAGTAGAGTGTGCAGGAGGTAGCACATAGGAAGACCACTTGCTAACTTTGAATAAACTGAACGTATCAGCACAAATTTACTGGGGAGCCAGCAGGTTAAAGATGATTCAGTGTCTGAGTGTGTCTCACATTTGTGTTCTCACATGAAACTCCAACAGGCGATACCTAAAAAAGCTCAGCGCTACACTGCATGTGTGAAAAGGCTGTGAACTCTTTGGATATGATATCAGGGCTGCTCTGAGAGACTGTTATAATGTTACAGTTTGCTGATGCCAGCAAATCTAAATAAATATATCAATATAATATAGATATAAGTATATAAAATATACTTTTAGATTACTTATAAACTTTTAGCACACATTTCTTTTTCCATGAGTGTGCTAATAATGTATGAATGACTGTGTGTTATTAAAAGGAGGATGTTTTGGCAAAGAGTCAGTTGTCCACCAGTAACGACAATTTTTTAGTGGCTTCAAGCACCCCAAAGGTGAGACTTTTGATTTTCACCTTTATGAATTTTAACAAATAAATAAATGCCTCATGTTTTTATTTTGTTTTGTTTTGTTTGTTTTTAACAGGAGAAAAAAGTCGGGTTCTCTGGGATCACTGGGATGTTCAGACAGACTGAGGAGCAGCAGGTAGAATCAATCTCACGAGCACTGAAAGGAATCAGAAATATTTATCAACAGTCTCATACAGTCAGCGGTAGCTGAAACATCAGGCAGTGACTAGAAAGAAAAATAAATTTGAAGAAATGTTATGTTGTGCCCGTGCGCCCGCTGCCACGTGAGTTATCAGAAGCCAATTTGACTGAAGAGAATTTACAAAGACCTGGAAGAAGCTAAAAGCAGCCATCTGCAGGTAGTGACTTATTTAAAGTTTGAATCATATTTATAGAGTGAATTATGGTATCAAGAGTATGAAGATGCCGTTCATATCAGTATATCATATGAGTTCAGTAACAGATGTGTTTTTCTGGAAAGATGCTGTTTAAATGGTCCCGATATCAGTGTGCTTTACTGCAAAACAATTTTTTTTTTATAAATTTTAAACTGCAACTGTGAAAAACACATAGATATCAAAACATGGATTCATTCATAAAAAAAAATCCAAAGACCTGTTTAAACTTTGAATGATGTTACTGTGATAAAGTACGCCCGAGAGCTGGGGCTTCAAAGTAAACTGGCTTTTTCAATTCAGACTCACACAATATTGTCAAAGCATCAAAATCCAATTTAGTGAAGTATCACAGCAATAGAAAAACTAAAATAACACAAAGATACCTATAAATTTTTCACTCTTTGAGACGATGCTCCATTCATTTCAGTGGCGGGAAAAAGCACAGCATTTTATTAATTTTGTAAAAAGTATACGATCATTGGCTACCAGGAGCCATAGCTCAGTACTCCCAGCTGAACACATCTATAACTTTTGTGAGGGTTGCCTGAAAACTGTGGGACTAGTTACACAATACACTAAATAGTGTCTCAATGCTTTACATCGGCGTGTCATAATGGCACCTCAGTGAAAAAGTGTTTCTAATCAGCAACATGGTTTTTGTACTGTTGATGAAGCAACTCCAAACACTTCAAAAGTAAATGCTTGTTGCTAAGCAGGACTGAGTTGAGATTGAGTGACTAACTTGGCTGTTTAAGAATATCTCATTTCTTTGCCTATAGAAACTCTTGGGTTGATGCAAAATTTTTGTTAAACCCCTCAAATTAAAGTTGAACTTCTGCACTTGTCATTGTCCAAATGCTTGTAGATCTAATTGTATTTCTTAAACATGTTACATGTCATAACTGTTTATAAAGGTTTTTAATTTCTGTTTATATAAGAACATGACAGATATTCAGTGAGGCCTTAGAGCCCACTGTACAGTATATCCAGAACATATTTAACATTCAATTGGCTCTGACAGCAATGCATAAAGGAAATGTGAAAATAAAGCATTTTTTATAAAGCTAAGAATTTGTGTAATAATTTGGGCAAATTAGCTGATTTCTTTTAACTCCTAAAAACAAGTTTTTTCTGGTGTCTGCTGCAGGAAGGTGAGGACATGGAGGCTCCAGAAGGAGGTGGGCTGAGATGCAAGACAACCATCAAGAAGAAAAGACAAGTAAGATGTTGTTCACTTAGCAAACATTCAGAGAGCAGACCAAGAGCTGCAGGAGCACTAAGCACGATCACTTCAACAGATGCTTTTTATTTCCAGTGTCAGCTGCTGTAGTGGAGTTCATCACCAATAATCACTGCGGATCAGAACATTTTCTTGTGCCATTTTAGTTCTCAGCTTGGATGTTAAAGCTCTGCTTTAATAAATACAGCTTTTTTTCTTTTGCTTGTTTTTTTTTCAGGTTGTGTCATTCCGAGTCAAGAAAACGCTTCCAAAAATTCCCGAAATCGGTCTGGCTTCACAGGTATTTACTGCTATTTTTGTTCCCCACCATATTTAAAAAAAGAAACCAAAGCTTTTTTTTTCTTAATTAATTAATCGTTTGCAGTCAGTGTAGCTTTTTAAAATCGAATTTTTTTCAATGTAGATTATTATGGTGTTTAACAGTGATCGTTTTTTCCCTCCACAGAGTTCAGATAAAATGCCTGTCACTGAGCAGACTTTTGAGATGCAGGAGATGAACCAAGCACAGGTCAGCATTATGATATTAAAGTAGATTTTCTGTTAAAATATTTGAATGTGGTTCACGAATGATGTTCTTGATGTTCTTGTCCTTCAACAAGAACTGTAGTTTTTGGCTCTTTAGTTTAGATGTTTTTTGATGATGTTTCTTCATTTGCTTGATGGTCACTGAAATTCCAGCATGATAGTCCAGAGAGAGATGGCGATGCAAGTGAAGTACATTCTTAAAAATGACCAGAAAAGTTGTCTTTGTGTTCCAGGTGAGCACATTTGTGGTCCAGCCAGTGGAGATGGCTGCTTATCCAACTGAGGAAAACCCAGCTGAAATTGAGCCAGTGAGTTTAAGTGTTCGTATGGTAGTGGTTAATGGGATTAAGCTGATGAGCTGTCTCTTCATTAACAAAACTCCTTGTTTTCAGGAAGAAGCTGAGCTGATGGAGTGGTGGAACACAGTGAAAGGTTAGGGAGATGTGCACATTTATGGGGGGATAGTGAATTAGTTTTATATTTTTGTCTACATATTGTATTAGTTGTGCTGCTGTTTGCCAGGTTGGACGGAGTGGAACGAGGCTTCTGATTTCCAGGAAGAAGACGAGGAAATGTGAATGCCATTTCTTCTTTTTTAATAACTTTATGTTCACGATTTTAAAATCTTTTATGGTAAAATTGTTTGATTCTTGACAACTTTAGGGTTCAAATTTGGCACTAAATAAAATAATGTGAACTTCATGTGTGAGCTTGACAAATATAATGTTTCTGTGAAGCCTTCAGTGGTTACTGTTCCTCTGCTTCTGCAGGGCGATGGAGCAGGCAGCTGATCGTGTTTATATGGCAGCCCGTCTGTTTGTGCGTCTTTTCAACCAGCACGGGGGCTCCTTACAGCATCGCATCCTGGAGCTTTTGGCTATGGCAGATGCTGCAGATGAGTTCCATAAGAAGACGGTGTCCGCCGCTGTGGGGGGAGGCGTGGCCAGCGTCGCAGGCAGCATCACCACAATCACCGGGCTCATTCTGGCGCCCTTCACTTTTGGTACCTCTGTTATTGTGACAGCAGTGGGGATCGGTGTGGCGACGGCGGGCAGCATCACGTCAGCAACGGCTAATATCACAGACACGGTCCACTCCAACATGGACTGTAAGAAGGTGGAGAAAATGATTCAGGGCTACCAGGAGGAGATCAAAGACATCAGAGAGTGCCTGGAGTTTGTTCAGGTGAGATGTTTGTTCATAACTTTTTAGAGATGGAGCTGTAATAGGCAGAAATCTTAAAAAATATTTGAACCCCACTCTCTGAGATCAGAGTCCTTTTTGGAGCCTGTTTCCCCACTGTGACCTATTTTAATATGGATTTTTCAGTCCAGAGATGGCGCTGGTGTCTAGCTCCCTCTCAGACTACTTGAATTACCACAAGCTAAAATATTATGATGGATTTTGTTGTTTGAGATGCAACAAAACATGTTGCCTGCCTGAGCTTTAATCTCATAGAAACAGGTGGCATTATACAGATCCCAGCTGATTGATTAGCAGCACCGGGCTACTATTTAACCTCTTTATTTCTATAGAAGCAGTAACTGCATAGTGTCCTGTGAAAGCAGTTTTTCACATGAGTGTACCGGTATGTGTTTTTCACAACATTACTTACAAAGTATGTGTAGGTATTCAAATGTCTTTAAAAGTACTGTTTTTGGCTTTTTTCATAAAGAAAAGAAGCAGCAGATCTGGCACCCGCAGCCTTTTTCCCTTACAGGTTAACATCTACACAGGTTAACCCTGGTTACGTGTTGCTCTGGTTAAGTGCTTATATGCCACTTTACTGTGACACTGTGCTATGTTAAAGTATTGCAACAATGACTGTAGGGTTTTAATTTCAGTTTTTTTTATCACTTCATTTAAATACTGACATGTGATCTAACCTGGTTTCATTCGGTAAAGTCCGTTATTAAGTGATTGTTTTTTTACTTTTAAGAAAAAAGTAACAATTTGTCAAACACAGTTTAACAAATGTAAATAAACCAGAATATTATTTTATCCACAGATTTGCTTTTAAAATGACTTGACAGGAGTAATGTATATCTCTTTATTGTCCCTCTTGCTGCTGTAGGAAGGTATTGACACCCTGCAGGAGTGGGATTTTGAAAAATACGCACAAAGTGCTGCCAAAAAGGCTCTGAACCACAACATTAAACACGTGATGAAAGAGGGAGGCCGCGCTGGAAAAACCCTGATGATCAACACAGAAAAGCTCATCAGCACCGTGCAGGTTTTAAGTGCAGCAGGTGGCGTCGCCAAGGCCGCACGGGCCATCAGTGTCACCACAGGTGTCATATCAGCGCTCTTTTTGGCTTTGGATGTTTTCTTCCTCGCTAGAAACTCTCACGAGCTCCGCAAGGGTGCCAAAACCCAGTTTGCCAGCAAGATCAGAGAAGTTTGTAAAGACCTTCAAAATGGCCTCCTGGAGCTCAACAAGGTGAAGACGCAGTTGCAAAAGACAATGGACGGCATTGAGGTGGAGGAGTTTGAGGAGGTTGAAGAGGTGGAGGTAGAGGCTGAGGACGACTTGGCGTCTGATCCAAAGAAGCTGGCTGAGCTGGAGCAGGAGCTGGACCTACTGGAGGAGAAAGTAGACAAGAAGGTCGAGGATGTGCAGAAGAAGGTCAAAGAGATGGAGGAAAATTCAAAAATTAAAAAGGAGAAAAAAGATGAGAAGGAGAAAAAGAAGGACAAAGAGAAGAAGGAGGACAATAACATCAAGAACAAGGTTGAAGAAAAAAGCAAGTCCAAATTGGAGAAGATTCCTGATGAGGAAAAGAAGGAGAAAAATGAGGCAAGTGACAAAACCAGCAAAGAAGAAGTCCTGAAAGAACAGTTGCAGAAAGAAAGCAAACAAGACAAAGACACCAAGAACCAAATAACATCTGGAAATGACAAGCATGAGAGTATGGGTGGCAAAATAAAAGATGATATTGGTACAAATAAAACAACAGAAAAAGAGACACATAAAACTGGAAAGGAGCAGGAGAAAGTGAAGAGCACATCAGAAGGTAACAAAAGTGAGAGGGTCAAAATTGAGAGAGAAAGTGAAAGGAGAAGAAGCAGCAGGGATGATGGAGAGATGAAGCCACCTGAAAAGACACCTGTAAATGAGAAAGCAGGGGAGAGAAGTAAGAGGAGACACAGCAGCAGGAGTGAGCAAGGGGGAGAAAGAGGAGGCAAACATCTAACAGGAGAAACTGGTGAGGGGTGGCAAAGTTGCCACAAAGACGGACAGAGCACGAGAAGTTGGGAGGAGGAGAGAGGAGTGAAGGATTGGAGAGCTGAGATGACAAAAGGTAGAGAAGAAAAGAGAGAGGGTCAGGAGACAGAGAGGAGGAAAGAGTCGCATCAAGATGATGAAATATCGTCAACAAACAGGAGGGAGTCAGAAAGGGAGTCAGGGAGCAGCAGAGATGATTCAAAGAGGAGCCACCCCAGGACGGGCCATGAGGAGCAGGGGGAGAGGAGAGATGAGAAGAATACCAGTTTGGTGGTGAGCACAAGGAGGCAGTTTGAGAGAGCAGGAGGTGAGGGAGAGGAAGATAAGGCAAAGAGAAGACAGGATGGAGGGAATGAGAGGAGTAACACCGAGAGGAGAGGAAGTGAAAAAGATGTAGAGCATGAACACAGCCACCGAGGACATCGAGCTCGCTCCAACGATTTCCTGCGAGATAGACTGAACATTTAATTCTAACATCTCACAATAACAGCTGAAATCAACAGCGTGGTACTCCCAGAAGAAAATCCACGCCAGATATTGCCTGAGATTTGTCACATTTTCAGGTTTCTCACAGTACTGCAGTGAACCAGTGATACCTGTGTACACTTCAAGGTGTACATTACAAATAGGAACTGCATTCAGCTACTTTTAGTGATGCAGATACCGAGAAGAGACAGCAGGAGGTGACATTAAAGCAACACAGAGGATGAGCTTGTATGTGATTGCTCACATCTGACATCTAAAACAATAAGCAACTGCAGCTTTAAATATTACTTTGGTGAAGAAGAAAAAACCGTGATGTGGAATTGAAAAAGTTCTGCAAATCAGCTGATTTTTGCTCTCCAGCAGTAAGAAAGTGATCTGATTGATTTAGAAATAGCAGCAGCAGCAGCATCGTGAGCCGTCCAGAGATGCACGAGAAGATCAGGAGATCAGAAGTATTTGATGAGCTGCCGGCTCATCGATCCTCTGCTGTGCTGTTGGTTGGATTACCATGAATTTTAATAATCCACAGAGGATAAATATAATGACTTTGGCGCCTTTAGCACTACCATCGGGTCAAAGATAAAACTTTGTCACAGAGGGAAATTTACTTCAAGTACACAATGCTGGTACAATGCAATGCCAAAAAATAACTCAAAATATGAGGTAGTTAACTGTAACTACTTATTAACTATCCATCCATCCATTCTCTTCCATTTATCTGGCACCGGGTCACGGGAAGAGCAGCCTAAGCAGAGAAGCCCAGGCTTCCCTCACTCCAGCCACCTCCACCAGCTCATCCGGGGGGACCCCAAGGTGTTCCCAGGCCAGCCGAGAGATATAATCTGAAACACATGGAGGCCTGAAACACATGGAAGTGTTTCAGGCCTCCTCCTGGTGGGACATGCCTGAAACACCTCCATGAGGTGTACTAATTGACTATAACATATTAATTAGCAGGCTAATATTTGCAATATTTAGGCTAAAACTCTGAAACGCTCTCTTTTTCACTCGCTTACTTCAGTGAGCAAATGTAAGTGGGTCTATCTGCAAACACTCAGTACAACAGGACACTAACACTTCATATGAATCATTACTTTTTGATGCGAGGACATGTCTTTAGGGGTGTGTCATGTAGTCTGCAAAACTGCAGATTGACTCATGTTAAAGCTCGGTGCACTGTGTCATGGTTAGCAGAAAGTAGTGTACAGGCCGTCTGCATGTTTTGCAATTTCAGGGTACTTTCTTTTGGACTATTTGATGCACTGGATGATAGTAAAAATAGTAAGGGAGGGTTCATTTAAGACATGGCTGAAGTCACTATAAAATTTCTTCAGCTGAATAGGGGAGACCGCGGAGACTTGGGACATAAATTAATCTAAATACAAAATGTGTGTGGAACCCTGTATAACAGCAACACAAACCTTTTTATGCTTGTTAAAATCTACACACAAAAAGGTTTTTAGGCAGCAGAACATTTAAAAAGAAAAATGCACATTTTGATGAAATATAGGCAATTAAAATGGACCTTGTATATGGGGAGACATGGGACACAGAGCAGGAAGATATGGTACACCTAACACGTTTTCTTATGAAATATGAGATCATTTTTTAAAACATACTTTTATTAAAACCATTTCTCTGTAATTGAATGCAATGTGAACACTGTTAACCAATTTGTTAACTAGGATGAATTTTAGTTCGGTTTTTGCAACCCAATATCAACCTTTAAATTTGATCTGATTTTGAGCCCATGATTGGTGTATTTTTTATTTTGTTTTTGGTGGCCAGCTCGAATGCTAACTTTCTAGGTTGTTTGGATGTTATCCCATGAAACATTTTTGAGGAAGTTGATAAGTATTGCATGAGGGTTTCCTCTTGTCCTTTGTTGAATACTTGGTTTATACTGTTTATAGTGTTAATTTTGGAATACCTTTTTCTTTTGCTACTGATCTGATTAATTTCCCTCAATCACTTCCTTTACTGCAGCCGTTATTGCATCACTGCTGATTAAGCCACGCTCTGTTGTTGTTGTTTGCTTTCTAGGCATCTGAAATAAACAGCATCATTTTAAGAAAGTGAAACAGAAATGAGAATTAAAAATCCATAAGGGGAGAGATGGGACAGATGTATTTTTCTTTTAAAAGATAAAAAATAAATATGCAAAAATGTGGTCGTTAACTGTTTGATCTCTGTAGTTGCCATTACAGCAACAGGGGCTCCGTATTGGTACGATGTACGTAGCGATGGCATTGGATGGAAAGCTTACAGTACAAGTTCGGGAGATGTTAAAATAAAAATTCCACCTACATTGTTTATAGGTGCATCGAGATGAGGAAGAGGAAGTTCTTTGTTGGCCTACTTAAAAACAAATATGAGATATAACCTTTAATCTCATTGGTTGCTCCAGTTTCCTAGAAACAACCCCGTCCCAAGTCTCCCCGGTCTCCCCTAAAAAGCAGGTGAATGGTTGGATTTGGTGAGTCAGGATGATTTGCAGCCTGTGCTTTAACTAAAATGATCTTTTTATTAGAGCATTTTTTTGTGAGACAGATTGAGATGGGTGAGATGTGGATGTTCCTTCCTTCCTCCCTCTTTTATCACTGACTTTGGTTCAACACAGCAGTCATTAAAAAAAGAGAGAATAAGATAGAGTGAACATGATTATTATTAACATGATGTTAACTCCTAACATCATATACCTTTTTAAATATATTTAAAACATGTTACACTACATGGCGTCTTTCTTTTTTCAAAAATTGGTGTTTCAGGGTAAAAATTGTATGATTGTTTTTAACTCCTGCTTTTTCTATCAATATGCTGCATATTTTTATTTTGCAAAACACAACAACAACAAAAAACAGTTTGACTTCATATTTCAGGTACTGCAGAACACCTGCCCTAGAAATGCACTAAGCTCAGAATAATGATGTGATGCCTGTTTGTTTTTAAAACTCACCTGTTACGGATTTTCAGAGCACTTTAACCAGCTGTGTTAGTGTTCACAGGTTTAATGCCACTACATTTAGTGACAGCTGTGTGTGTGTGGCTGTAGGTTTTCACCACTATATGTATATGGTCATTGTATGTATTTTTATGAGTTTTTTTCTATGCCACTGGACTTTTCTTGAATAAATAAATAGTTACAGAAAACTCTGCTTTGCCTCCTTTTTGCTACACATTAGGGGTTTGGGACAAAGCTATAGCCAATGAGTCTAGCCACCTGCCGCTCTATGTCAGTGGTGCAGTCTACCTGATACTCTGGTATACGCCGTATACCCACTAGAAAAGCTTATGAATTTACGTATAACCACTTAAAAGTGCCCAATGATACGTACTACGTGATTTTTTCAAACAGGCAAGGCAAAGGACCTGATCGCTGACATCAGAGGTAAACTGTCTCGTTTCCTCGCCTGCTATGTGCGGGGAAAAGAGCGGATACGGGAGAAGATGCAGAGGGAGACCTGCACAGGTGAGCTGACAGTGCATCACTGCGTCACACAGCAGAAAACGCTGCAGCACAGTGAAATTTATAAGAGAAAGCTTTAAATCACCGGAAGTTTGGGAGGAATTAGCTTCTGAATTTGGTGACGTTCTTTATCACACAGGTGCCATAAGCTACCTGAGGAAATCTGTCAAGTTCATGAAAAGTAAAGGTTTTATTATTTATAAAGTATTATTATTATGGCTATACTTCTGTACTTTAGGTGGTCTGGTGTTGGAAGTTGAAAATGGGAATTTTATATATATATATGTGTGTGTGTAAACCTTCACACCTCCAGCAGTCCCAACTGGACCCCCTGCAGTTTGCCTACAGAGCCAACAGGTCTGTGGACGACACCATCAACCTGGCTTTGCACTTCATCCTACAGCATCTGGACTCCCAGGGAACCTACGCCAGGATCCTATTTGTGGACTTCAGCTCTGCCTTCAAGGCCATCCTCCCTGATCTCCTCCAAGACAAGCTGTCCCAGATGAATGTGCCTGATCCCATCTGCAGGTGGATCACGAACAGGAAGCAGCAGGTGAGGCTGGGGAAGAATGTCTCGGACTCCCGGACCATCAGCACTGGCACTCCTCAGGGCTGTGTCCTCTCTCCTCTGCTCTTCTCCATGTACACCAACTGCTGCACCTCTGACCACCAGTCTGTCAAGCTTATTAAGTCTGCAGATGACACAACTCTCATCGGACTCATCTCAGACGGGGACGAGTCTGCCTACAGGATGGAGGTCGAACGTCTGGTGTTCTGGTGCAGCCACAATAACCCGGTGCTGAACGCCCAAAAGACAGTGGAGATTATAGTGGACTTTAGGAAGCACACAGCCCCTCTACCCTCCATCATCCTGACTGGCACCCCCATCACCACAGTGGACTCATTTCACTTCCTGGGAACTACCATCACCCAGGACCTCAAGTGGGAGCCCACCATCACCTCTGTCGTCAAAAAGGCCCAGCAGAGGATGTACTTCCTGCGGCAGTTGAAGAAATTCAACTTGCCAACAAGGACCATGGTACAGTTCTATACTGCCATCATGGAGTCCATCCTTACCTCCTCCATCACTGTGTGGTACGCTGGAGCCACCACTAGGGACAAACAGAGACTACAGCGCGTTGTGCACTCTGCTGAGAAGGTGATTGGCTGCAACCTCCCATCTCTCCAGGACCTGTACACCTCCAGGACACTGGGGTGTGCAGGTCGGTTCACAGCCGACCACCCTCACCCTGGGCACAGACTTTTTGATCCTCTCCCCTCAGGCCGGAGGCTAGGGTCCATTCGGACCAGAACCTCCCGCCATAAGAACAGTTTCTTTCCCTCTGCTGTTGGACTCATGAACAATAACCCTAAGACTGTTACCACCACCCTCCACAAACGCTGATGACCCTATGTTTATGCACCTGTCTGTTTGCACTGATCACTGCACTGTCATGTACATATTACTGGACTATAGTTTACATTCTTTTATCTTTACAGTCACTTTATTATGTCACTTTAGCATTCACCTGGTTTCTGCTTTGCACTAAATGATTCTGACTTATTGTAGTTAATTTCTGCACTGTATATTTTGTAATATTGTGTGCTGTCCTCAACATGTGAGCCAGTATGCTGCTAGACAGCCAGCGAACAAAATGAAGATCGCTCCACACAAGGCTTACTTTTCTTGTAACTAATGGAGATTCTCTTTTAATATCTTTCTTTTTTTTGTAACTAAAAATACAGAAATAAGAAGAACAATGAATTACAAACTGTTACAAATATATACTGTGCTACATTCGGAAACACTTTGGAAACTAAAAACACACATATATAAATTCTATTTTATAATTATTTCGGCATATAAACTTAAATTGATGTGCTAGAACATTCACGAATACTCACAAAGACAAACGTTTTCCAAGGAAAGGTAGCGCCGTTGAGAAACGGTTGCATGACCTCAGACATCTGTCCCCCCCTGTCTGTGTTATGTTTTTGTTTTGGATGGATGTTCTGTTAACTGCAATTTCCCCATTTGTGGGACTAATAAAGGCATTCTTGATTCTTGATTCTTGATTCTTGAAGGAACAAGCGTAAAGAGCACATTTAACACGAAGTCAGAGATTTGCTGTCTCTCAGCCAAGAAAGCTGGCTTGACTTTTTACCGTTAGAGAAAAGACGTTAAAGATGTACTATTGTGATGAGAGCACCACTCCTACTCCAACAGTCACCACAAAGAAAAGGCAACATACAGATATCTCACTCTGATAATTTCTCAGAACACTTCTTAAAACTGATTTACAATGAATTAAACCTATTAATTAACTATGAACTGATTTCTTAACTTAATAATGTCTTTACATTAAAGACATCACAATTGTGTTATAGTTTTTATACTTATTTGTTTTTATGTAAGCAGGAAGTACCGCAGCAATTTCCTAATGTTGTATATATATATATATTTCCAAACACACACACACACATTTATCCCACTTTAATGTTATGAGTCAAGTGTGACAAACTCATTTACTCCAGTACAAATTATTTAATAATAAGTATTTGTGTAGCACCTTTTATATCACACATAATGTGTTGACAGTTTCGATAAAACTACATATTAAAGTTAATAGAAAATTGCTTACAAGTGTGTATGTAATCAAGTCAAGTCAAGTCAAGATTCTTTATTTGTCTCCCTTCGGAGAAATTTATCTTGGTTTAAAAAGAAGAAGAAGAGGGTACCCCTGCACAATAAAACAGAACAAAACCACCACTCAGTCTGATTAATACAATAAAAAACATCCATCCATCCATATACTTCCGCACATCCTGTTCAGGGTCGCAGGGGGGCTGGAGCCTATCCCAGCTGTCATAGGGCGAGAGGCAGGGTACACCCTGAACAGGTCGCCAGCCTGTCACAGGGCCAACACAGAGAGACAAACAACCTTTCACACTCACATTCACGCTCTCATTCACACCTATGGGCAATTTAGAGTAGCCAATTAACCTGAGCCCAGTAAGTGCATGTCTTTGGAATGTGGGAGGAAACCAGAGTACCCGGAGGAAACCCACAGCAAACTCCACACAGAGAGAGGGAGAGGCCTGGGCCAAGGTGGAATCAAACTCAGGCCTTCCAGATGGTATTCTAACTGTGAGGCAGCAGTGCTAACCACTGCTCCACCGTGCTGCCCACAATAAAAAACATTAAAACAGAATAATTTACATAGAAAAAATAGAACTGTAAATATAAAACCAATATACAATTTAACCAATATACAATTTAAGAAACTATACAGTTTGCCATATGTACTTCTTCATCATGTTAGCTCGTTGATTGCCTTAATTGATAAGGGTATAAATGAATGTTTGTACCTGTTGTATTTACATAGAGGAACCCTGTACCTCCTTCCTGAATTCAGCAGCACATACTCCGCCTGCAGAACATGGGAGCTGTCTGTCAAGATGCTATTTGCCTGTGCAATAGTTGCTCGATCAAAGAGTTCCTGAAGGTTGGGGGGAGTGTGACCCATAATTTTGCCCGCTGTTCTTATTAGATTATGGATTTGCGTTTTGGATTTAACTGTTAGATTTCCAAACCAGCTAGTTAGAGTATTGACTATTGTTGCTCTATAGAAAATTACCATTATATTTTTACAAACTCCGAATAAACGGAGTCTGCGCAGAAAATGAAGATGCTGATGAATGCTGGCGGACACCGTGGCAACATGTGTCTGCCAGCTCAGGTCACTGTCAGTGTAGGGTTCTGGTCACTAGCTGATCTGGGATCCAACAGCATCTCAACAGTCTTGCAGGTGTTTATGTGAAGTTTATGTTTATCACACCAGGTCACAAACCTCTCCACGGCAGCTCTGTGGGTGGAATCACTGGAATCCTTGGTGAGCAGACTGAGAATGACGGTGTCATCAGAAAACTTCACAATGTGCTGATTTAACATAGAACTGACAGTCATTTGTGTACAGGGTAAATAAGAATGGTGAACTGACGCATACCTGGGGGACACCAGTGCTGCTTACCAATGCATCTGAAAAAGTAGAATTGAATTTGACTTTCTGTGGCCTATTGGTAAGTAAAGAGTGGTACCACCTGATTAAAAAGGGGTTTACATTCATCTGCACCAACTTTTCAAGGAGCCTGTGCGGCTGAATTGAGTTAAAAGCTGAGCTAAAATCAACAACCAACATTCTAGCATATGTACCGGGCTTTTCAAGGTGCTTTAGAATAAAATGCATTAACGTTAACATGGCATCATTAGTACTACGTTTTTTTGTGTATGCAAACTGATACCTGTCTAACAGTGGCCCTACGTCAGTTCTGGGTCCATTTATCATGAGTCTCTCTAATGATTTAAAAACATTTGAGGTAAGTGCGACAGGCCTATAATCATTGTCCTCCTGAGGACATGCCTTTTTTGGAACTGGTATTATGATGGATTTTTTCCAGATTTCTGGCACAGTCTGTGTATCAACTGAAAGTTGGAACAGCTGGTGCCAAGCTGGAGTCAGTTCCTCTGCAAATGTCTTTAAAAGGAAAGTGGACATATTATCAGGCCCAGTCGCTTTTCTCCCCTGCATGGATCTAAAAGTTCTTGTGACAGCATTGGGATCAATTAAAATCCTGTCCTTCACGTCACAGGTTACATTCTTTAGAACAGTGCAGCAATCTGGTGTTAGCAGATTCAAAACGCATGTAGAATGTATTCAATTCATTTGGTTTTGTAGTTTCATCATTGGCAACCAGAGGCTTCCTTTTAGCCTCCATGTTTGTCATTATTCTGATAGAGTCCCACAGTTTCTTGGAGTTGGACATAGCAGGATCCTGTTCTGCCTGTTCTTTATAATGCAACCTGGCTAGTCTCATTTGTTGATTCAAGTCCTTTTGAGCTGCTTTAACTCCCCCGGTATCGCCTAATTTAAAGGCGTTCTTTTTCCTCCTAATGCATTCCTTAATGCCTCTTGTTATGTACATGTGACGGTGTGGTCAAGGCCCTTTTTCCGATGTTTAAGTAAATTGCTGCGACAACGCCACCGGAGGGAATTTCACCCTCTGGAAAGTCTTACTTTTAAATGTAGAAAATAAAAAAAACCAAACACCTTAATAATTGCACAGGTTCGAAATTATACACTGGGACAGAGATATGGTTCTAGATTAACAGTTTCTTTATTTGGCAAAAATGGGCATAAAAGCATAAGGCCAGAAATAAAACTACAATAGTAAGGGCTCACGCAACCTCAAAATAAACAAAAATAAATGAACCAAAAAGATAAAAGCCAAGCTAGACTTACCAGAAAGGCAGGTTTGTAGATATACCACCACGCTAACAGTCAGGGCTCCTATATCCGGCAGCTACACTGCAATTAAACGCACATCAATAACTGCTTGAACACACACACACAGCCACAGCAGTTTAAAGCAGCGCCTACCTGTCGTATTCACACGAGGAATTAACACCATTCGACCAGCTGCTCTGTTACTTCCACACTTTAGACCAGGGATACTCATTGCGCGGCTCCCGAGCCACATGCGGCTCGCCATGCTTTATTGGTGGCTCTCGTGACCGGTTACAGCAATACTGCAGAACCAATACATTTTTAAAGCACGCTACAGAAAGATGTAATGCACTCTACATTCCACGCACTTGCATTCTATTTCTCATTTGGCCTCAATTAAAGTTGGTTCCAAATGGGGGATACTGTGGAAACTGGCAACATAGACACTGTTTCCAACAGCACGCTGCCGCAGCCACACCGGGACAACAGAGCGCTACACGGCAGCGGTGATTCTACAAGCTAGCTAGCGCAATATAGTCACTGCGCAAAATGGAGCAATCTATAATCAAACACAGACGTGGGAAATAGTGAAGATCAGGGGCCTATTCCAGAAAGCATGTTAAACAAACTCTGAGTTTATAAACCTACTCTGAGTTGATCAACCCTGAGATCGGCAGCTGTGAGTTTCCCGTTCCAGAACAGCTGGCAAACATGCTGTGACAAATGTCTCAGCTTTATACGTTTTAAATATTTCAGTACATTTTGAGAGGATGAGGCATTTTAATTAAAGAATGCAGATCGTGTCGAGAAGATGAAGCCATTATGAATAGATCCAGACTGGATGAGCTGCAAAATAACTGGAGCCTGAACTGGATCTGGACCCGATTACGTCTGAATCTGTGATCCTGATCCATTTGGATCCTCTTGCTGCGCGGGTGGACTCGGACACGGTTTGCGGATGCGTTATAGAGCCTATGATCAGCGATTTTGGTGATTTTCAGTGGAAAATATGTGGAAATTCACACTCTGAATTTCAGACAACGTAACCTTCAAAATGACATCATTTAAGTCACTTTAAATCAATTAAGTTCAGTTTTCAAGTCTTCAAATATTTCAGCCTCATCTTCACTCATTCACATCATCTCCAGGATCCGGACATTTTTCCATCCACAGTGTGTTCTGTGTCAGCAGCTTCATCCAGATCAGTGTGATGTAACAGTGATGTTACAGTAACTACAGTAAATGTTTCAGAGGAACTGACTGACAGTCTGACAGCTGCAGCTGCCTCATTATAAATCCGTGACATCATCACTGTCTCCGTCTTTGCAGCCTGTTGACGAGTGAACGACTGTAAAAGCTTCATGTTACAAAAATAACGAACTAACGTCTAACTGGGATTTCAGTGCTTATAGAAACATAAATGTCTGCAGATGAATTCGCTCCTCTGATCGCTTTGCAGCGACTTTATGAAGGAGGAAATGACTGGGAGTGTCAGACAGGTGGTTCAGGTGCAGCAGGAGGGGCGGAGTCAGAGAGACACTCAGAGGTTGTTGGATAAAACCTGCCAGGTTAGGGTCACAGAGTCTGTTACCATGGTAACTGACTCAGAGTTGGAGTTAGCTCTCTTTCTGGAACTGAAAACCCGAGTTTCCCTCATTTTAGGGTCAACAAACTCAGAGTTATTAGCAAAATCTGCTTTCTGGAATAGGTCCCAGGAATTTGAAGAAGAAAACAAAAATCCACACGACGATGTTGGAGAGGGGACAAGCACATCAGTGATGGGTGTTTCGAGTAAAAACGTACGGTGCTCACAAGATGAGCAGAGAAAGTTTATTTGAGTGACTTGGGGTGATATTGTGGCTCTCCCCTTGACTTTGATCAGTCAATATGGCTCTTTTGAAAAAAATAGTGAGGATCACTGCTTTAGACAGAGGAATAATCCAACTCGCAAGCCGAATGCCTTTATCCTAAGGGACGCCACTTTGCAATCAACCACAGGTGTGGTATGACGTCACGTAGAGAGCAAGCGAGAGGAGAGAAAAAGGGAGCGATCACTCACCGTAACCCAGGTCGCCACATACAGTTTATTATTAGGGTATTTTATAATAGTCTTTTGTGGTATAGTACAGTCTACACAAAGAGAGATATAGGTAGTTACTGTTTCAGCTGCATGGTCCAAATCGGCCTCCTTAGAAAAGATTTCCCAGTCTGTGGAGAGGAAGCATCCTTTCAATTCCGACCATATCTTAACACTTCCCCGTCCCGGTTTACGGGACTTAAAGACTGACCTATATGTGGGTAACAGATGAATCACATTATGGTCTGAGTTGCTAAGAGGAGGTTTAGCTCTGGCTGTATAGGCCTCCTTAATGTTACCATAGCACTTATCCAGGATATTGTCCTTTCTGGTGTTGCACCTCACATATTGATGAAAGCCAGGAAGACTCTTATTTAAGCTGCAATGATTAAAATCGCCCAGTATCAGCACAGGAGCCTCAGGTTTATTCTGTAGATGGCGATGGACACTGTCAGCAACTGGGCTGGCTGCTCTGGTGGCATTCCCATTTGGTGGAATGTAGACAGCACACACAAATATGTTAGTAAATTCCCTTGGCAGGTAGTGTGATCTTAATGTGACGCGCAGCAGCTCCAGGTCGGGGTTGCAGATTTTGTCTCTGATAGCAACGTTTGAACACCAGCTGTCTTTGATATAAATACATATTCCACCCCCTCGAGTTTTACCAGAGTTTACATCTCTGTCCATACGTACATGAGAAAAACCATCCAGCTGTATAAAACTGGCTGGTATATCACTATAATACGAAACATTATCCTCCTTCTCTACAATAGGGTTGTCTCAGTGTGTCAATACCGACAATAACAGAACTACTGATACTGTGTTTGTAACCATGTGATATGTAAAAATAATTATCTAGTTCTTTTTGTAACTTTCTGTACTGTTCTGATTTCTGTCTTTCTCCACCGCTTTGCACTATGCCAAAAAATAAACAAAACAAATGTGAGTGAATATTAATGATAGTGAAGTATCTGAATATTTACTTGACAAAATACTAATAACCGTAAGCATTTATTTTAACACTCACAGACCGAGTGAAATACAAATGTGTATAGCATAATTATTAAATGTCTTTCAAAATAAAAGCTAAAACAAAGCCAAACTTTGTTAGAATAAAAGCAATGATGGCCCTGCATAGATGTGATGAGGATTTTAGCTCAAAAGTGGGGGACATTTAAAACAACTGAATGTGGAAGTTCTGCTCATGTTGCAACAGTTTAGTCCCAAGGTAAAGTCAGTAAGTAGAAGAAGAGTGTGTAACTTTCTGAGGGTCAAACTGTGGCTCAATTTACCAAAGGTGGTACCAACAATAATTTTATCTCAGTCTATTATTTTCTTATCTCTAAGGGTTTGGGTTAATTTTTTTTTAAGTTGTATGCTGCTGTACAGTGAAACAGCAGGTAGCATATCCTGCTCCCTCTCTGTTGCTTCAGGGCTTCTGGGACAAAATCAAAAGTTTTCATAAAGAGAAATGTGTCTATATAAAGTTTTTCAAATGCTAACGTTTTCCAAGAAAAATGTTTGAACAAACCTAGTTGATTATTCTGATAGATTAAGAGACCAGTGGATTGGAAGGTTGTATTCATTTATATGACAAAGCGTATATGTTTTTACTAAAAGCAGCGGGGTAGCTAAATCAGGTCTGATCACAGAATATGTCGCCAAATGTGATGAGTAACAGGAAACGCTGGGGTTCTAATGTTTGTCCTCAATGCCTAACATTTGTTCAGATTCATAACTGATCTAGCTGACACATGATCACTATCTCACAATGAGGAAGAGTTTCAACATCATGACAAAAAAAAATACAATAGATAATAGGTATTGAGCAGAAAAGAACGTACCTATTGTCTCTCTGCTGGTAGTGTTGTATCACGTAGAAGTACCTGTGGTGTGTTCTTTTTTTAAAAATCTGTAGTTAAAAGGCTGTTTGCCTTGAAGCGACTGTTGTGTAAACAAAACTGAACTGAACTGAAACTGAGTTGCTCTAATCTGTCCACTGTAGGACATGAGCATAAATATAAACTGACACCTGTTATTATACCTGAAAATGATTTCACGTACAGTAAGATGCAGTATGTGCAGTCTTGATTCTACCAAAACACCTTCTTCCTGTTAAATTCATGCTGTTAACCTCAACCACATCACAGTGTAGCTACTAATATGACTAAAATGGGTGTAGCATGTGATGTCCTTCATTTCTGATGCCTCAGATTCGGTAAAAAAATATTTAAATATTTATTTATTTAACAGAAATAAGGTTTCAGAACTTGTTCTGACCTTGCAATATGGATTGAGAGACTTGTTTTATTTTCCAAATATTATTTAGTGTTCATTTTGGCCTCAGAATTTTTAACTTGTTACTAAATAAAGTTGGGGGTGTTTTTACAGGTGTATATACATTACTGTATATATTAACTAAGCAAGGTAAGTGCATCCTAGTATTTGGCTATATTATGGAAATTATATTTTGGTTATTTCTACAAAAAATGTATTAGTTTAACTGTGTAAAAAAACAGAAAACCAGCAAAATCCAGTACTCTTCATCTTCTGGGGACCATGAATATTCCTCCAATATTGTCTGTCTGTCAATTTAGTAGTTGTTGGTGATGACATGACTGGCAATGGCATTCTTAAAACTGGACCATTCCACGTGGTTCCATTATTTTCATACCTGATGTGCACCAAGATTATCAGCTTTGTTATCTGTGAGGTCATTAGATCATATACATAGATATGGCACATTAGCAGTTAATGAGCTTTTTCACAATGACCTCGTTCATTCCTATTACATCTTGGCTAACTGGTTAGTCCACCAACATCAATATACTCACTGCTCACTTCATCCAGGTAAAGGTTTCTCTCTTGCTGCCTTGCTCCCTCACCTCTTTGTGTTTTTACAGCCTCTGACACACATGGGACAGTTTATTTGACTGCTGTATTTTTGTCAAACAGTTCAGACCTGCAGAGTAAACAGAATTACTCACAGAGTCAACCCATTAGGAAAAATAAAATATCTGTCCTGCAGTGTGTGTGTGTGATGAGAGATCGCTGTTTTTAACCATCTGTTCTTTACTTAACTCCCCAGACCATATTCAGAGTTCATGGTCCAGCTGCCTCCTGAACTTCAGAGTAGAAGTGAAGTAGTAGTTGCTTTGCATGAAATAGACATTAAAAAAATAGATTAGATAATAATCATTCAGCAAATTTTCCTAGATGATGACATTGGAAAATATAAAATCAATCACTTAAATAAAAAAGAACATTTAGTAAAGTAAAATTACATGACATCAAACTGCAGCTTGCCATTTACCTTTCAAATCTTCAGTAGATCTCTGATTACAAAGGAGACGGAACGCTTAGCTTCTTCGGCCTTTTGCATCTCATTTAGCATCAGCAAATTCCACAGAGTTGGTGTGTGAGACTCCAATAAGTCAACTCATCCTACCTTTAGTTTTCATTAAGAGAAACATTCAATATCATCATCAAATCATAAGATTAGCACTAAATCAATACTCTTGACAGTTTTTTAAAGCCACTTCAATTAAGTTTCCCTGAAGTCAAAGCCACGGCAGCACTGATCACAAGCTGTGTGGAATATTTCTTTGTACACGTCATGGCAAACAAATTCTCTTACAGCAGGGCAATACTTCGGTAAAGGCTTGGTCAGACTTATGCAAAAAAGCAATTTGGTTAGTTTAAGGGAAAGAGGAAATAGGTCCAGTTAAAGGACCTTTGTTGTCATGTTTATGCTAAAACCTGCAATTTAAAAAGGGAACATGTTAGCATTCGGTTTGAAATAGGCTTGATAACAAACAGTGCTCTCCCATGCTATGCATGCAATGTTCTATTCACCCATCTAAAAGCCCTGAACCCCTCCTTACACCAACTTTGTGGTGCTTACTACATCAGATGACATAACTACATAACAGTGTCAACTGATATAGCTTTATTGATCTGAAAATGTTAAAATATCATTAATCAGTGGGCAGCACGGTGATTAGCACTGTTGCCTCACAGCAAGAAGGCCTGGGTTTGAATCTACCTTGGCTGAGGCCTTTCTGTGGGGAGTTTGCATGTTCTCCCAGTCTCTGTGTTGTTTTTTTCTGGGTATTCCAGTTTCCTCCCACAGTCCAAAGACATGCAGTTAGTGGGGTTAGATTAATTGGGGTGATTCTAAATTGCCCATAGGTGTGAGTGTGAATGGTTGTTTGTCTCTCTGTTTTAGCCCTGCGACAGGCTGGCAACCTGTACAGGGTGTACCCTGCCTCGCGCCCTCTGATAGCTGAGATAGGCTCCAGCCCCCTCCACCCATGACCCTGAAGAGGATGGATGGATGGTTTCATCCACTGCATGCCATGGTGTGCCACCCGCTAATCCCCCTCTCACTCAGGGCCAGGAGGTTTGAGTGGATCGTCACACTTCTGGGTGGAGCCTGGATTCTTCCACGCCTCAGCTGAGCACCTGTACCCCATCAAGTCTCGTCATCTGCAGTATTTCAGAACCAGCTCGACCATCCAATCTCTGCCAGATTATCTATCTCTTTGGAGTGGTAAGTCAGTTTGCATTCCTTTGAGTATGACCTGTACTCATGTGCTAATGCCCTTCCTCATTGTGCTCTCAGACTGCATTCTTCAGCTTGCCTCATGAAGTGGACTGTCGGCTCACCCTCCCTCAGTACCCCCTTTCCTTTGTCCAGCGCAAGGATTGACTAGAAAATCAGGACCTCAGAACTCCCCCTGGACCTCCCATCTAAGAACCCAAGTAAGGCCTCCTTCTCATCTCCATTCCCCTTCCCCTACAGGCAGACCATTACCATCTCTGAGAACATTCCTGAGTCTAATCTCCCTCTCCTCCTTTCTACATTATCCCACCCGGACCTGCAAAACTTGATTAACCCTTTAAACTCCCAAGCTCTGTGTGTGTGTGTGGGGGGGGATTCAGTGATTACAGTAAATTTGCCACTGTGGTGTCTTAATTGGGGCCTGCATGTGAGTTCACTGCCTCAGGTTCAGCCAGTTCATGACATTACATAGTATTGTACCAATACCCATAATTAAAATAAAATGTGTCCTCCAATACTTTTTTGTAAGTTTGTTTATTTTACATTGTTTATTCCTCATCTGTGACAGAAAAAAAAAAATCATTATTTAAAAACCAGCAAAGCACACTCTTCATCACAATGCCTTTGATTATTTAACCAGGTCAAAATGACTGTACTGAAAACAGATAATCCGCCATCGACATCTGTAAATGGTGTCCTGGTGCAAGGTGGATACTGCAAATATTGACATTTGGGTAATGTATGGTTGCATTCCTAGTATCAAGCTATAAATGTTAAGATTAATATAAAAATAAATCAATGTGGCTATTTTATTCAAAGTACAACTGTCTTTATGTATTAATAACAGCAATAAGATTTACCCACCAAGATCACTTAATCCTGTTTTTGAAAGGGATGTTTTTATTCTCAGCATTTTGGTCACCATTTTATTTTTATTTATTTATTTTTACAGGCTTTCAATTTAATTCAGTTCAATTCAATTTTTTTATATATAGCACAGATTCACAACAATCACTTTAAGGAGGTTTATATTGTAAGGTAGCAATATTTAAACCCTCTGCCAACTCTATAATTTACTCTAAAAGATGAATAAATTTGTGCTATTAATGATTTTCATATCACCATAAAAGCCTGCTGATCCATACACGCAATATTTTATCTTCTAAGTAAGAATGATGAAATGCTGTGTGGAGAAAAAAAAATCTGTTTTCTGTCAATAAAATGGTCTTCTAAGATTTATTATCAGGATAAACAAAAACTGTTTTTCTTCCAATAATACCCCATGTGAAACTGCTGGAGAGCATGTGGTTAGGTCAGTTAAGTTATGTAATCAGTTGAAATCATATAATTGAAAAGGTCTGATTCTCAGAGGGCGAGAACGCCCACAAGGGTCTAAATATGGTTTTGGGAATCACAAAATATTCATTGGTACTGCTGTGTTAAAACTGTGATTTCAGCACATTTAGCCAAAATGCTAATAGCAAGAGGAAATTTTGTCCATTATGAGGGAGGAAGGTAGAACCACCAGGCCTGAACTCCTCCATGCGGGCTAAACATTTTTGGAGTTCATAAATATTGATAGAGAGGACACGGTCACTTTAGAACTGAAGATGGATGGATATTCATATTTGCCAGGAGAGAAAGACCTGGCTCTAGTGGCATAGGAGTGTACATGACAAAGGACCTTTCCTCGTCCTTGATTGGGTACAATCCAGCCAACAATAGGATGATCTCTGTCACGTTGTGCACCAGTCCCACAAACATCACTCTGATTCAGGTGGATTCACTTGGATTTCCCCTGATGGGAACATATGGAATCAAATAGAGTTCATCCTAGTACAGCAAAGCAGAAAGACATCAGTGAGAAATGTATGCACACACCCAAGTGCAGACTGTGACGCAGATCATCAGTTATTGGTCATGGACTTGAAATAAATAAAATAAGGGCAAGAAAGAGATCTCAGGTGATTTTGCATTTGCAAGACCACTGTAGTAAAAATTCAACTGAACCTAATGAAAGCTCAAGTGATAATCACGTCTCATTTAACATCCTGTAGATGTTGGACATTGTTAATTTACTGTTTAAATTGATTCTTCTAAAAGCTACAGGAAGCAGGGTGACATCATCTTAATGACGCCCAAAGAATTCCAGAAACAATGAGGAAATTCCTTAATGGAAAAAAGAAGTTTGAAAAAATGTCAAAGGTGTAAATAGCCTGATAGGAACATCAGATGATGATGTACTTTTGTTTTCACAGTGACATTAGTCATTGTGAAACAGTCTTTCTGGTTTTCTGGGGTTTTTTGTTTGTTTTTTTCTTAGTATCTTTAACCCTTGACGCAAGATTTATTATTTTCGGGGGGCAAAGATTCCTCAAATTACATTCCAAGTAAGCGCATTAGACTCACAATAAATAAACAAATAAAAGCCTCACTATGTTAGTTTAGCACTTTTACAGAGTCAAAAAAGTGACGTTTACTCCTTCTAATAATAATCCATGTAGCAATTCTGCTCTATAAACGGCCCGTCCACTTCCTTTAAAAAGTTTATTTCCATTTGTTGGACTGTAACCCTGCTATAAATGTCATTCTTTTGATATGTTTTCACTTTGTCTCATTCTCATGGTGCCCAACTACATTGTTCACCTCACTGGCAGTAAAGCACTTTGAATCTGCTTTGTTTGAAAGCTCTACCACAGAACAAGAAATGCAAAACAATGCTTTACATATGCATCAGTGTACTTATCATAACCTAATTTATATTCAGCCGTGACATTGGTATTTTTAAGGGCGATGTGATAATCTAACACTCTAAATGTGTGAAGTTAAATGACAATCTAAATGTGTGAATTAATTAAAGGAAAATTTGACTTTTATTAACGTTTAATTCAGTCCAGGAAAACATCATCTTGCACATATTTTCTAAATTTTCAAGTGATAACGTGATAATATCCAAACTTTGATCTAATATAACCTTGTGACTCAACTGCTAACAGAAGAACTTTGTGGGATTAAAAATACGGGGACATTTTTATCTCGTTAGTCACAAGGCTTGGTTCACAGAAACTGCTTTGGTAATACAAACAAAATCTACACGCCCACCACTCAGGCAGGTACACAGGTGCTGTTTTACTGCTAACAGCCCCGCCCCCAACTGAATGTGGTAAAAAGCTTCATCGACATTTCTCCATGACCAGATCTGCCGAGCCTCACACGGAGAACAAACAACAGTCCTTCGACTCACCGTTTGACCTTCACAGTTTCAAGTAAGTCTCTCAAAATTTCATTTAATCGGATTTTAGATTTAGATTCTTCTGGATACCTGCTTCTGTTTATTTTTTATTTATTTTTACTACATCATAAGGCATAATCAGGTTAATTATGAGAATGCTAAAAGTGTCAATTAGATCATTTAATTACTTTTAGTTACACTAAATTATTTCAGCGTGCTGAAGATGAAGGGAGCGCAGGTTCGAGGCCCTTCCCATCCCCCCCCCCCCCCCCCCCCCCCCCCCCCCCCCCCCACTCTTCTGTCACTCCAAACTGTCGATAAAGCTGCTGTGGCCAATAAATATGTAAATAAGATGAAGAGTTCGCATTATATCGATAAGGTGTTTAAAATGCTCAAAATCCTGGGAAAGCCAAGGGAAGATGCTATGTTTTAAAATTAATGAATCTATTTATATTCCTTTATATATAGCAAAATATGTGATTTTGTTACCCTTTTAAGCGCTGACTGTACTTGGTAAACACTGTGGATTTGAGTTAAATGCTCTTGTTTCTCACTGTTTACTCTACAGTCTTCTTCAGTCTTTATTGAACCGTATCTTAGTACAACGACACACTGACATATTTTACAGCTTGTTAGAATAAAAGTAGGGTACAGCGTGAAGGAGCTTAGTTTGCTCTAATATGGGATTTTGTCTACATATATCATATATCTCTCTTTTTTCTTTTTCTTTTTTTTTTTTTTTTTTTTTTTTTTTACGTTATTTACTCTTGTCTTGTTTGCTCTGTCATTGTTCATCCTCCCGGCAGGAATGGAGCGAGGTCTGAGCTTGCTGATTGCCACAGTGATTATTTTCGTGGCTTCGGGAGTCCAAGCCCAATCCTTTTCATTCGCAAATAATACAGAGGTAGGTTATATTTAACTTTACCGGCACAATACCACTGCGACCTGACAGATTATATTTGTTTAACAGCTATTTTAAATGTTTAAGAGCTGAAAAGAATTTCAACACAAGAAATGATATCAGAATTTGTTTCTAGTTTTTGTCTTTTGAAGTTAACCATTCACAGTCTGAAGCTAATGTTTAGTTTTAAGAGCACTAATTTAGCTTGGTTAAACATTGACTTTGATTAGGGACGTTTAGAGACTGTGAAGTGGTGATGGCTGGGTCTCATAGATGGTTCTCACTTGTCACGATGGGACTTTCATATGCAGTCCATGAAAAAGATGACCAAAGATTTCAGTTGATTAATTGTATAAACACTGGGGAAAAAAATTAAATAAATAATAAAAAAAAAAAAAAAAAAAGATTTCTGACTAAAACCATTACAGTTTAATTTCCCATAAGTCCTTTCATTTATCACATAGTTCCATTTCATGAGCTGGGAAGTCATTATTTCCACTTTAATGCACTTACTGCTGAGAGAATCTAGCCAAAAACAATGTCATCTGTTTTACAGAACCATATTATAGATAAATAATTGCCTATGCTGACTTTCTAACATCATTACTGCAAAAAAAAATAAAAACTTATAACTTTTTTTTTTTTTTTCCGTCACTCTATAGCCTATCAACATTTCTAATGCTCTGAACCTGGTGCCATTTTACAAATTAAATGCTGATGTGCAATAAGTGAACTTTTACCCACTATAGGTTGTTTTCCAATTTTCAATCTGTTGTGACTTTTTGTGAATGCAACATAAAGCCACATCAATCCAGCGGCTGGGAAAGAATGATGAGCAAACAGTGACTTACTTAACTGCCATTATTATTTAAGTGTTCATGTGCAGGCTGAACCTGTTAAGCTGTCTTGTGACTTTCGATATGTTTGTGTGTCTACCAGTTAAACATCACTCTGGCAGGCTGCGGAGTCACTAAACTGTGCGTATCGACACCAAGTCAATGTAACCCTGCTGGAAACAGCAACTGCCTGTTCGGCTCAGTAAGGGCAGGCAACACTTCGGCTCTCAGCGGCACCAATCTGACCTTTGAACTCAGTGGGGACTCCAGTGGATACATAGCACTGGGGCTCACTGTCAATCCAAACCAGGTACAACAACACACAAAACCAATGTAATGATTATGTAAAGTTCAGTTCAGACAATCGTGTCCCCAAAAAAGTGTTCAAACATACACACAATACTTTCAAATGTACCACAGGAACATTAAGTTTCTTTAAACATTCAAAAGTGAAAATTTAAATAAATATAAACCGTAATACCTACAAGTGGTTAATTTACCTTTCTCTTCATTTGTATTTTTGTTTATTTCTATCAACCACTTACCCATCGACTGGTCATAAATATTCTGACAGGAAATGTTTCACTGTCACAGCGCTTTTAGCAGGAATGTTCAATATGACATTTTTGATATGTATATTATTGGCATAATTTTCCATCATATGTGTGTTGGTCCTAGCTAAATTAATCCTTCAGAAACTGGCAAAACTATCTACAAGTAAAACATATTAGGCAGGAAATTTTTGTCTATCAAATATTTGACTTTTGGTAATAAAAAAACTAGAAATAATAGTGGCTGTTTCAAAATGGGTATTGCCAAGGCTAAAAATCCAGCCTCATTCCCTTAGGAAACAGGCAAAATTCAGCTTCATAGCTGATGATTCAGATGAAGTCTACCTCAAGTTGCCTTTGAGCAATTAAAATTTCACTTGTGAGCTTATGATTCAGATAGCTTGGGGTGGCTGGGGTAAATTTAAATTATGTGCCTTTTTTTTTTTTTTTATTAACTCTTTAATCACTTCCTCTTTTGTCAGGGTACCGCTTTGCTTTACATCTGTGTTCGAAACAGCTCTACCAATACGACGATCATCTTCGATGCACGGGACTGGAACAGCACCAAACCACTCAATTCAGCACAGAAGGTGAGGCTGCAAGTACATTTTAAAGCATTGCATTCTTCAGCAAAAGGAGATTTACTGGCATATAATAATACAATCAAAGGGAATAAAAGAGTCCATCAACCAGATGAAATTAAAACACAAACTGACTGAAAATTGATGTATAGCTAAACTCTCTAATTTGGTCATTAAAGCCCACAAAAATGCAACAGTGAAATGAAATAATTTATTTTTGGTTACATAAGCATTGCTCTATTTGAGTCTCAACTCACTCTGACATGTCAAATTAGCTTAACCAGACTGTGACAGCAATACGAGGCAACGTAAATGGTAATAAGATCCAGTGTGGGTTCACTCTTCCCGCTGTGAACTCCTCCACTGTGACCAGGAGCAGCAACTCCTCCACCACCTTCGCCATCCTCCTTGGGTCCGGAAGCTATAATGGAGGTAAGTGCACTAAAATTTAGACTCTGACCTTTTATTTGCTGTATACTTTTTCCACATAAATATAAAAGTTTGATACCAAATGAAGGCAAATTAAACCCTCTGCATTTTTGTTAATGTTTATTCTCCAGGTACTTTTGGGAACTTCATTGTGAACCTGACCAGCAGTCTTCTGAACCTCGCCAATCCAAGCGACAATGTTGCAACACCCACCGCCAATGCCACAGTGACAAACACAACAGGGGCTGGTGGTGCTCTTCACCCTCATGGTAAACAACACACTGACTCTTTATTCTCACATCATAGACTTAGGGCTTCAATTATAGAAGGATTGAGTGAGGCTGAATCACATGTAAATACACAATACATACAGTTTATGTGCCATAAAATCAGGTAGTTTGAGTTAAAAATGAATAAAGTTCACATTCATGAGTAAGAATCAGAATCAGAATCAGAAGATATTGATGAGATAATGATGAGGACAAAATTTTATTATTTTTTTAAGTAAGTGATGTGTAATTCCAAAATAAATGTGATTTATCATATATAACTATGTACTAATGAAACTAAGCTTTACGAAGCAGGACTATGGCGGAAAAGTTTTTTTTTTTCACACTTTAAAGTATGCCTATGTTCAGCTTGCTGTTTTACTCTAATAACTAAGCTCTTTGAGTCTAAGGTCAATCAAATTTCATAAGTTAACAGATAAAATAAACATTAGCTAGATTTGAGGCATAGCCTGGAGCTGTTATAAAACTGTTATATAGCACAATAAATAAACTTTATATGAAACAGAAAAAAGGAGATAAATAACTGTAGCTCTTTTTTCCCTGTTGGCTTTTCTTTAACCTCTGTGATGGGGAAAACTTAAACTTACATTGTGTTCTGTGTGGTGTTAAAGACACTGCTGCTATAACCAGCAGAAACCCTCACAGATGTTTTCTGATGAATTCCTTTTGTCTTTTTCCCCCACCAGCTGTGACACTCAGCATCCTCACACTGTGCGTGCTGAAGATGGCCTGAAAGAGTGACTCGATGATGATGATGATACTATGAAGATTGCTGGCAGAAAATCGGAGTGTCACGTTATGTATGAAGTGTTTACTGAACTAATATAGAAATGTTTAATGGATCCTTTGCACTTTTTTTAATAGTAAGAAATGCTGATTGCCAAATACAGTACCAGTCAAGTTTCCAAACTTTTGACTGGTGCTGTATGTCTATTTTATTTTTCTGTACATGACTTAAACACATGTAAACCTCATGTTAGACAGGCTTTCTTTAAACAATTTCCTATGAATGTACTGATTGTAGACTGTGTTGAAAGCTAAGTGAACCTGAGGATGATAATAAACTGAAACTATAATCTTATCTCATATCTGGCTCTGCATCATTCACTCACATACTAAGTGCTGACACGGTACAGTGAATTCACCAAACCTGAAAATAAAGTCTGACATTCTTGGAAGGCAGTGATGAGGGTATGACTAATAGTTAAATTCAGATTTAATGAAATCCTCTCAAACTGCTGATGGAATCAAGAGACACACAGGCCAACTGAAAAGTATGAGCATGTACAGCACTCAATACTTAGATGGGGCTCCTTTTGCCTGGGTTACTGCAACAATGTGGCGTGGCATGGAGTCGATCAGTCTGTGGCAATGCTCAGGTGTTATGAGAGCCCAGGTTGCTCTGATAGTGGCCTTCAGCTCTTCTGAATTGTTGGGTCTGGCATATTGCATCTTCCATGAAGTGCTCTAAAACTTCCTGGTAGACGGCTGCGTTGACCTTGGACCTCAGAAAACACAGTGGACCAACACCAGCAGATGACATGGCACCCCAAACCATCACTGACTGTGGAAACTTTACACTGGACCTCAAGCAATGTGGATTCTGTGCCTCTCCTCTCTTCCTCCAGACTCTGGGACCTTGATTTCCAAAGGAAATGCAAAATTGACTTTGATCAGAGAACATAACTTTGGAGCACTCAGCAGCAGTCCAGTCCTTTTTGTCTTTAGCCCAGGCGAGACGCTTCTGACACCGTCTCTTGTTCAAGAGTGTCTTGACACAAGGACTGTGACAGCTGGAACCCATGTCTGCATACGTCTGTGCATGGTGGTTCTTGAAGCACTGACTCCAGCTGCAGTCCACTCTTTGTGAATCTCCCCCACATTTTTGAATGGGTTTGTTTCACAATCCTCTCCAGGGTGCGGTTATCCCTATTACTTGCACATTTTTTTCTACCACGTCTTTTCCTTCCCTTCACCTCTCTGTTAATGTGCTTGGACACAGAGCTCTGAACAGCCAGCCTCTTTAGCAATGACCTTTTGTGTCACCCTCCTTGTGCAAGGTGTCAAAGGTCATCTTTTGGACAACTGTCAAGTCAGCAGTCTTCATGATTGTGTAGCCTACAGAACTAGACTGAGAGACCATTTAAAGGCCTTTGTTTTGAGTTAGCTGATTAGAGTGTGGCACCAGGAGTCTTCAATACTGAACCTTTTCACAATATTCGCAACTTTTTTCTTACAAATGTGGCACCGTTTGTGCTTCCAACCAACAGTCTAACCAGAGGTCCCCTCCTCCTGACCTCTGGGACGAAGTCATTTTGGCCTGGACAGGTTTAGTTTTTTTCCAGACCATTCTCTGTGAACCCTAGAGATGGTTGTACGAGTAAATGCCAGTACATCAGAAGTTTGTGACCCCAACAACTATGCCACATTCAAAGTAACTTAAATGACCTTTTTCAGTGTTCTGATACTCAGTTTGAACTTCAGCAGGTCATCGTGAATAATCTACACGCCCAAATGCGTATTTCCTGCCATGAGATTGGCTGATTAGAATGATTATTTGCATTAACCAGCAGCTGAACAGGTGCACCTAACAAAGTGACCAGCACACTTACCAGTTTGTATTACAGCACCTGTCAAGAGTTTTATTCTTCACACACATAAATTCATACAGCAGCTTTTAAGTTTAGACTATAGGCTGCATACTGTACAAGGCTTTCCTTATCTCACACACTTACACTGATGCTTTAAGTGGCAGCTCTATTGCATCGAGTGTGCATTTTAAACCTCAGTTTTCTGTTGTAGCTGCCCTTCCCTTGTAAAATATGATGAAAATGCCCGTAGCTAGACTAGGAAACCATGGTTGATTTCCTGAGTTGATAGCCACCTCCATGGAATTTGATAAAGAAACCTGATAAAGAAAAAGATTTTATGTATGTTGAATTTCAACATTAGTTTGGTTTGTGTCATGATTTCTGAAAACAGCCATACTGAGTCAAAAAAAAAAAAAATCAAACAGTGAAAGAAATAAAAAGTTTCATTTAAAACAAAAAACAAGACAAAAACAAATTTTATATTTTATTGCAATTTATTCCTTTACAATTTAACTGAATAGTATAAAAACTGACAGTAACATACAGACAGACAGACAAGGCCAAACAAACTCACTGTTGAAGAAAACAAAACACATCAGAGCTAAAAACGGTCGTTTAAACAGAAGTTTTTGTCCTCACATTAAGACGTGTCCGTCGAGCTGTCGTCTCTGAGAACATCACCAGTCCACATTCGTGCCTTCTCCTGAAGACAACTAACAACTCTGTAAAAACAAACCCAAACCTACAACTACTTCCTGTAAATGGGGGTACCGGATGACGGGCAAGATAAGCAAACAAAAATCTCCTTTAAGGACATTATAACAGTGTGTGTGCACCATGCTTATTGTGTTTGTGTTTATGTGTGTGTCTGTGTCCATGTTTTTTTTTTTTTTTCTTTTCTATATCTACAATATTAGAGTTAAAATAGGAGTCTGAGGTCCTTCTGGAAGCTGCGAGTACACTGCATGCGAGGCTGTCGTCTGCGCCTACGAGTCCTCGTCCCCATTCACGCTGTCACCATCGTCGTCTGCTTCCACGTGCTCGCCTTCCTCCTCCTCTTCCTCCTCCTCCTCCCTCTCTTGACTCTTCACCTGCGCACGATTTAATGAGTGATGAGCAGGACTTTTGCACAAGAATTTGTAAAACCATAGACACCGCGTGGCTCAACCCTGCAGCACTAATTGCAGCTTTTGAGTCTCTAATTGCACGGTTTCAAGTTCGATTTGAAATTAAATACCTGTGCGACCTTATTTTAAATAGTATCTGTTAACCATTTCTAATCCACAGAAAGAAAGCCTGAAAACTGTATTAAATCGGATTGTTGCTCTCAGGGAATGCACTGACATCATGTCTTCTTTGCCCTGAATATTAAAAACTGAAAATCTATTATTGCACCTCACTGCAGTGATCTACAACCAGCGCACACTTTGAAATAATCATGTAGTTGCCCATCTTATTGAACACTTAGGCTCAGAACATATGAAAACAAGAAAAAAATAAAATTAAATTATCTGCCAGCTAAAATTATAAGATGAACTGAAGGGGAAAAAACGGCTATTCGGGGTCTTTTAAAATTAGCACAATGACAGGTGGCATCAATGCAGGAATGGCTGTGAAGGTACATCTCACTAAAAATCTAATTGTTTTACTGTTTACTCTAAAAGACACCTGATTCAGATTTTCTAAAGGACTTAAAGGGTTTGACAAGGATAGCAGTAAAGATCAGAGGTCAGATTAACCTTTTGTGTTAATGTGTACCTCCACAAACAGGCGCGAGTATCATGTACACAAGTGTATGGTTCACTTCAAACCTCTTGAACACGCATTCACTCCATGAGAGTGTGGATGCAGGCTTACTAAACCTGCTGCACCAGTTTTGTGTCAAAAACTTGTGACCAACAACAACAACAAAAAAATATTCATAATACTCATTTAATTCCTTCTGAACAGTGTTTTCAAACCTCACCTCCTCCTCCTCCAGCAGGTCTCCCTCCTCTTCCTCGTCCTCCTCATCCTCCTCAGAGTCATTTATGTCCTGGTTCTCCCTTTCCCTCTTCAAGCTGTCGTCCTTCTTGTTACTTGGGTGGGGAGGTGAAGTCACCTCTCCTGGCTCTGGTTTTATGCTCTTAGCTTCTGCCAAACACAAAGGCACATTCATCAACTGTTCTATTAAATGAAGTTCAAAGAACTACTCAGAGGGAAAACAATAAAAACTTCAATTCTGTGGAGACTGTTGTAGTTAATTTTCAACAAAAACAGGCTATTAAGGCTGTATTACAGCTGGGAGAAAAGAATGTGTGAGGTCATTCTGTACTGTAGGCTTTCGTTTACAGGCCATCTGGTTAAACACTCAGGCATTTATTGTGGCGTTCTACCTCACTCAGAACTTCCCATTAAAACATGCCCTCCTACCTGACTTCTTGCTGTGGTCCCTCTCCATGCGCTCCAGGCTCTCCAGGAGGTCATCCACTTTGCTTTTGATCTGCGTCAACTCCCTCTTAATGGTCTGCAGCTCATCCACTTTCACTGCAATGGCGGAGGGTAGGGTGGGGTGAAAATACTTTTTGGCAGTTACCCAGTAATATCATAGTACACAAAATTCTCAACTTCCTAACAGGTAGGGAATTTTTACATTTCACATCAAAGGACGAGTATAAGGCTACTGAAAGAAATGTTTTAGCAGCAAGGACAACACAGCACATGAGAGTCCTGAGTGGGGGTATCCATAGTGAGAGTTTGGTTCATAGTGGCAGCAACAAGTCCAATTAAAGCCGCAAGCGGCGATGAGCGGGCCCTCGCACCCGGCGCGCGTCGACCCCTGGCGCGCTCCAGCCAAGCCGCGCGTCGACCCGTGGCACGCTCCAGCCGAACCGCGCTCGGAGGTTCTCGCAGACGAGAGAGTAGCTGGCTCACCCGGCTGCTGACTGCTCAGCAGGCTAGCCGTACTTCGCGTCGATCGTCTCCCGCTTCCACTAGGTGGCGTCGGTGAGTGCCCACTAATTAATATGTCACAATGCTCTATGTAATGCCTGCAGCCATCAATGAAACTGTAATGACCATAGGATGATGAGTATCAGTGTCCTACTGATTTCCTGTTGCCACTAGGTGGCGTTATGAGTGTGAAACAAAGCTGATAGAGGGGTGTGTCCGGTCTCCCTTACCCTCCCATTAAGCCTGTGAAGTTTGAGGCAGATCGGACAATGTATGTCAGAGATGTAACAATTTGGTGCACTGTGGTATATGAGTAAAATCCCACATTTAGAGGGTTGCTACGGCAACACCGTTCAATATTCTACAAAACCATGAATATCTTTTGATGGGCTACTTGTGTAGATGATCTGGAGCCATTTTGGTGTGACTGGATGAAAAGCTGTAGTAGAAGATGATTCAAATAGCAGGCCTGAAAAATGTGAAAAATGCTGCAAAAATGACACCTTAATTAGAACATGTCAGGCTTCCTGTTGGATTTCGGCTATCGGTCCAAGAGACTTTTTTGTACGTGTTAGGATGTTACTTCAGCATGCACGATTTCAGGTACACAGACCAAGCACTGCCCTGGGGCTGATGTTTAGAACCTATCTGGGCCTGAAATGGAAAAAAAGTCCAAATTCAGAGGGTTGCTACGGCAACACCGTTCAATATTCTACAAAACCATGAATATCTTTTGATGGGCTACTTGTGTGGATGATCTGGAGCCATTTTGGTCTCACTGGGTCAAATGCCCTAGGAGGAGTTGAGGCAAAAAGGCCTGAAAAAGGCGAAAAATGCGGCAAAAATGACACTTTAAAGTAAACGTGGCTGACTTCCTGTTGGGTTTGGGCTATCGGTCCAAGAGAGTTTTTTGTAGATGTTAGCATCTTACATCAGCAGGCACATTTTCAGGTACATAGAGAAAGCACAGCCCAGGGGCTGATGTTTAGAATGTCTGTGAATTTGAAATTGAAAAAAGTCCAAATTCAGAGGGTTGCCATGGCAACACCGTTCAATATTCTACAAAACCCTGAATAACTTTTGATGGGCTACTTGTGTAGATGATCTAGAGCCAATTTGGTGTCACTGGGTGAAATGCCCTAGGACAAGTTCGTTCAAATAGCAGGCGTGGAAATCGCAAAAATTGACACCTTCAATTGAAGATGGCCGACTTCCTGTAGGGTTTGGGGTATGGGTCCAAGAGACTTTTTTGTACGTCTTAGTATGTTACATGAGCATGTACATTTTCATACATGTAGATAAAATGTAGCTCCGGGGCTACTCAAAAAACTTGCTATTTTAAGATATTCCAAGCTGCCACTAGGCGGCGCTCTAACGTTTATGGACTTTATGCATATGAGTGTGTTCAGGGCAGCATGCTTATCACACCACTGAAGTTTGAGCCAGATTGGGCAAGTTGGCTTTGAGTTACAGCCATTTTTGTGTTCATGGCGAATCATCGAACTTTGCCGTCCCATAAGGGTCACGCCCTTTTGTCAAAAACTCACAGTTTTGAAAACACAGTAAGTCCAACTTCTTAAGGCTTTCCAGGTGAAATTTGAGATGGTTCTGCTAAACCACCTTGGAGCTGGACCTCCAAGTGTAAAATATGACATTTCCTGTTCCCACTAGGTGGCGCTGCGACTGATATTAAATATTGTCATATGTATGTGTTCAGGGGGGCACCCTCATCCTACTGGAGAAGTTTGATGCACATTGGATCATGTAGGTATGAATGAGAGGCAATCAAAATTTCATGGCGAATGATCAAAGTTCAAAGGGGCATAAGGACCCCTCCCCCTTGGCAAAAACTCACCATTTTCGAGATTTAGATTCCCCTGGGGGTGTAGGTTAGACAAACCAAATATGAAGATGATAACGTCTAAAACCTCTGAGTTATTAGAAAAAGTGTTAGGGCTGCAAATCGCCAAATTTGCATAATTAATTCAAAATAGCGGACTTCCTGTTGGGTTTAGGGCATGGCTCCAAGAGGATTTTTTGTGCGCCTGGACATGATATACATGTGTATGAAGTTTCATTCATGTACGTGAAACACAGCGGTGGGGCTCCAGTTTAGGGGGCGCTAGCGAGCCATTTGGGGGCGCCCTTGCCCGAGCCCATTAAAATACTTAAATTTTCACCAGGTGTGACGCATGTGCAAAGTTTCATGAGTTTTTGAATATGATAAAGCCCCCAAAAAGCCAATTCATTTGCCTGAATAATAATAAAAATAAAAATAATAAAAATAAAAATAATAAACGAAGCAATTACAATAGGGCCTTCGCACAGTTCGTGCTCGGGCCCTAATGAGCCAGGTGCCAACGATTATTACATTTAACCTGAAAGCACAACAGGCAGCCAGTTACTGAGTCATTATGCACACATTCCTCAAGAGTTGTCCACCATATTGGATGTGATACAACCACTGGTCGCTAGAGAAAAATGTATTCCCTGACTGGCTGGCAGCAGTTCCTGAAGGTTGCTGGCTGTCACTGCGTGGAATCACTTGCAAGAGAGGTGCTGCACCAAAAACCTCCAAGTGATTGCCACAGTTGCCTGTAGTTTTTTTGTGTTTGCCTGTAGATATTTGCCAACTACTAGCCAAGCAGTAGCGAAACTTGAAAAAGTGTGACAAACTAGAGAAAATGGAGAAGGTTCGCTTTCAAAGTAAAAGTTGTGCCTCATGAATCTGCCACAATCTTAATATGTTTACACGAAGCAGCCGAGACACTCACTTGTTCTGGAAGAGGAGGTCCTTTGACTGCTCTTGGATGAAGAGGAAAAGCTGCTCTTGGTCCGCCGGCTGCTTCCTCCGCTCAGGCTGACCCGCGGGCGTTTAGATGGAATCACAGCTCGCGACAGTGGGGGAGGGGGAGCGGGGACACGGGATGGGTACGAGTACATTCTGGTGCCAAACAAGAGGATAAAACAAAAAACAAAAAAAACTAATGAACACAATCTGTGAGAATACAGCAGGGGTGGATGTGAAGTGTTCATTTAGTGAATTCATACACTTATAGACAGAGTGATGGACATTATGGGTTACTGTCTTCAAACAAAATACTATTTGTATCCATGTTTAAGTAACACATTCAACAGTAATCTGAGTAATGAGTGACAGACAAAGGAAAGCACTCGTCTGTTGTCAGGCATTTACTCACCTGTCGTAATAATCTCTCTGAAAATCATAGTCGAGGTCAAAGGAGGAGCTACTACTGTGGAAGCAAAACAAAAGTCTGTGTTGGAAATTGTGACTACTTTGTGGTATTACTGCATTCTTTTCTATGTTTTCTATAGCTAGATGAACCTTTTCATTCACAGTCATAAACCAGAAGATGCTTGTGGTTTAATAACAGTAATGGTGACATTTCTGGCCCTTCTGATGACACTTACCTGTACATGTCTCCAGCAGAACGTTTGGTGCTTTTTGATCTGTGCGGTTTGGGTTCTCCAGCCAGGTTGATGTCTGGGGGGGGGGGGGTCATTACAAAAGTAATACCAAAGATTTAATTTCCAGTCAAATGACACATTAATATGTACAAAACTTATAAGATGAGGCAGACATGAAACCAGTGCTTTATGTGTTTAAACAGCACCGTGAGGCTTTTTTCAGTGATGTTTTTTTTTTTAACTTTAGTTTTGCAGACATTAATAAAGCACAATCTGAAATGGGTTTCTATGTTGCAGAAATGCATTTAAAAATCTTCTTGTCACGTTAGCTTTTTTTCATTTGACATTTGCCTGGAGGCACAAGCAACAGGATTCATGCACAAAATAAAAGCAAAGTTCTTGTATTGTCACAGCCACTCATAAGACTGTATAGAAGAGATTTAGGTTTCATGTAGGGTCGGGCGAGCTGCTTTAGAAAGAAAGAGCTTTTCAGCTTGTCACATACATTTACATGCAGTGAAATTCATTCTCTGCATTTAACCCATCACACACATGGAGTATGTAGTACACACAGCACAGCATGGAGCAGGGGGCAGCCAAAGGGCGCTCCTTCTGTCCCCCTGTGGCATCGCTGTTGGGCAGGGCAGCAGAGGTGGTTAAGCTAGCACGTGCTACCCTTCATAATACACAAGGTGTGGCCCAAACACACTAAAAAAACTAAATGTGACAAGGTGAGAAAGAAATGAACAAACACTGAGCTTCTCACTTCCAGCAAGAAGAGACTTTTATATGTTCACATGGAGCGATTAATGATTTAGCATTACTGTAATTAAGATACGTGGACAGCTAAAACTGTACTGGTTCACAACATTTGCTAGTTTCATGTCATCTCCACATGTAACCTTATTCACAAGGGGTCACCACAGCAGGTAGCTTCACACATCTGCTCCCAGAAAACCATGAATGTGTGCATCTTCAAAGTTTTAACTGCTTGGTGCAGAGGTTTCGCATTGAAAGGTTAAAATCTACATGCACTGCAGAGTTTGCAGCATGAATCCTGGATCTCAGTTGGCTTTTAGTTTTATCTGTATGCATCCAAAGGACTTGGCTGTTTTGCTGTTCCTCTACACTGAAATCCCATTGTACGTGCACATATTTGTATAATTAGGAATTATTTGCCTAAATAATTTGAAATTTGTAATCACGTATCTAGACAACGAGGCAGTGACAGACGAAAGAAGCAGCTCTTTGTGGTCGCCTGTGTTGTTGTTGTGTCAGTTATTTTGTTTTGTTTTTAAATAAATGCAACCAAATTCACACACTTATGTTTTCTTACATGTCTGAACTAGTTAAGCAAGTGATCATATATGAGCCACTGTTTTGATGATGCAGATAAAATTGTTATTTTAACTAAATTCTAGCAAAATGTGTTAATGGCAATCCGTTCCGACAGCTACAACTGGAATTCTCAACACAGCAAGCACAACACACACGCATAGTCGCGCATGTGCAGGTGTAGAGGGCAGCAGAAGAATGGAAAAAGGTGTCAGCAATGATCCACTCTGTGTTAAAGGGTCGTTTTTCCAAATTAAGGAAATCTCTTGCAGCAACGGAGAACTGTAATGCGGGTGAAATGCTCCGCTTACACGGAGACACCTGAGCGCTGCAGAGTTAAAACGACCCATCGAAGCAACAAATTTGTGTTGAGAATTTCTTTATAATCCTATTATTCGAGGAATCATTGCAGCCCTACTAAAATTCAGGTGAATAAGTAGTGCCAGCAGCACTGATGGACTGTGGCTTTAGTACAAAAATTTCCTAGCACTTAACTAGGAAACTAGCACAATAAGTTTTAAAGTGCTCACAAACTAAAAAGGTTCAAAAACTGGGCTCAGAAGTTGGGGGGGGGGGGGGGGGGGGGGGGGGGGGGGGTCTTGCTATAAGACTATAATAGACAGCAAAACTATTTAAAATAAAATTTTCAAGGATTGAGTCCTCACCAAGCACTTGTCCAACAATCATCCTGCCATCCTCCCCGGCAACAGCAGATCGGGCGTTCCTCTCATTGGCGTACTGAACGAAGGCATAGCCCTTGTGCACAGAGCAGCCTACGATCTTGCCATATTTAGAGAAGATGGCCTCGACATCCGCCTTGGTGACCAAGAGGGTATTGAGGTTGCCAATGAAGACCCGCGAATTGAGAGAGCGCGGGTCAGTCTTGTTAGTGACGTTGCTGCTGCTCATCAGGCTGGAGGAGGTGGGCGAACGACTGGTAGGAAGACACACAGACACACAAACGGCGGATTTAGTTGCAGGATGAAAAACAGTTGACCCTTTGAACAGCTCTTGCTTTCGTTGAGTCAAACACTGCAGTTTCCAGCTGCAGGTCTATGCATCAGTACCATCATACATGCTTATCAGGGTTTCCTGGGGAATTAAATTTGGTTACCTGTATTTTTCGCCAAACTTTTTCTTATTCTAATAGTTCGAAATTGCTCAAAGTTCCACCAACCTCTATTCGGTTAATATTCACAGGTTGTATTATCTCCTCTCCTCTAAAAGTAAATCAAAACTGATGGGAATCAAAGTCAAACACTATAAAAAGAAGTCCTGAAGAGTGACATTCTCCAAATGCAGTTTCCTTGCTATAAAATAAATTGTTCCCTTATGGCCTTTAAGGCAATGCCAAAGAAAAATCTCAATCATCAAAATATCTGATGTTTGATTTTCTTATGTACACATTACATTGTAATCTAAAGGCAAGAACTGAGAAATACACAGATTTCTGTCAAGTAAGGCAAAATATACTCATTGCCTTTAAAGTAAGCAGTATGCTTCCTGATTAGTCAACCACTAAAGGCTCATTTTGACTCAGAAGTCTGTTTTTTTTTAAATCACTTAAAATAAAATGAAAAAAATAAAATAAATAAAAACACTGTGCTCACTGTGAACTAAAGGCAACAGTAGCACACAGACATTTAAATTAGGGATCATCAACAAGAAGTGTTTGCTTTTGTCGTTCCAATGAATGAGGCGTGAGGTACTGTTACACAGGAGACTGCCGTGGTGTAATTTACATGCCACACAAAACTAAACACGCAAATATACTTCCAAGATTAAGATCTGCAACACACTAAAGGTGTGCATGATAACATTTAGAATAGAATTTAAATGAATTTAAATGACTTTTCTTATGCCTTGTTTGGTTTAATGCAAAGAGACGCCAGCTATAATAAACACAATCGGTGGCTCTTGTTTCATTCGTGATCATGTTTAAACATCCCCGCAGATTACCATTTTCTCTTCCTCTAGTACAAACAGTCCATAGGATTTTGAGGAACCTCAGCTAAATAACTTCCTGTTAACAAAGCTGACAGTCAGCACCCTCCAACCACCTCTGTGACAGAAACGCGTGGGAGAAAGAGCGACATTTACAGTGTTTCATACCAGAAATTCAAATTAACCCAAGCTTGAAGTGTTCAGTGTTGAGAGGTGGATGATTAAAAACATTAAGTCAAGAAAATAAACTTCAGCTTTGTTCCTTCTTCCACCTGAATTTTGTTGTCTATTGGTGCTTTCATAATGTATTAAATGAGGGGGTGTGTTCTGTTTCCTGCGATCAGTAAGATAAATACTATTTCTCTAAAATGCACCATTTTGCATTAAAAAACCATATAATTCCCTACTAATATAGTTAATGTATCTATTAATGAAGCACCAACTATGTCAGACTCATTTCCATGACCTAATAACCTGCAACTACAGATTGTTCTAGCGCTGACCAATCCTTGTTCAATATGTTTAGTAAACAGAGTAACATTATGTAGGGAAGTGTGTGAAGCCCATAGCCCAGAGGGTGTAAAGTCTGGAGAAATGAAGTAAACATGAAAACAGTTAAGTGGTATCAACATAAACCCTCCCGGCCGACGGGGGGGTGGGGGGTTTACATTCATCATCACTCACTCCATTGCGTCTGTGTGCAGGGTTGCCGTCTGCCTGATGTTTGAGACTGGGCTGGGTTCAGTTTGGGCTGGTGTCTCGACCTTCACCTTCGCCCCTGGCGATTTATACTGAGGTGACAGAAAACACACCTCGGTCAAGCTGAGCAGGGTTATCTTGTACCAAGCCTTACCTGGTTGGAGTGTGTGCAGGAGTCAGTGATGAGGCAAATACAATTACACAGCTCGCTAGTTTGGAACTACAACTAGAGTCTAATGCATTTATAGCTACTGCAATGTCTAAGTGTGAGAATACAGCACAGAACCAGACACAAATCAAAACCTGGGACTACAATCAATTGACAAAAAGTGCACTGGATTAGCCCACATATGCTTTGCTTGCGTGAAGAAACATGGGTGTGGCAGCTCAGAAATATGCTTGAGCTTCTAAGGGCAGCTGAGGCTACCAACAAGCATAACAAAGCTAGATAAATATCAAAACATGCCATGTGGGCTTTTATTTTCATTTTTTGTGAATGCTGATTACTAAAGCATCAAGTTAACAATGACTGAGGTGGCTCCTCAGGTATAACTAGATGAGTAGGATTATGACACCTTACTGAAATATAAAAATGCATGCAGTTTATCCAAGCGAAGGCTTCTAGTGTAAAGACTGGTAGACCCATTTATTAGTACTCATGAAGGAGTCTCCATGTGAAGAGACATATTACAGAGGTCAGTCAAAAATATTTAGGTAATGTGATATGGTAAATAAAAGTACTGTTATAAAAACTCTGGGACTGGGTTTTATATCAGCAGCAGGGGAAAATTGAAAGGGGTGGAAATTATAGAGAAGGTTTAAGAGTAAACAGATTTCACTATTTTTTTTTAACAATAATTAGCAACTACTGATGTTATGAGACCTGTAATGTAAATGTGCTTTCAACATGACAAGCAGTACTGTGCAAATGTCTTGAGCCACCCCCCATTTCTTTAGATTTTGCTTCCAAAGAGCCAGAATCTGTCTTTTTTTTTTTTTTTTTTTAAATTGTCTTGAGCAACAGTTCTCCAGGTTTTCTGAATGTCTGTCAGTTTTTTTCTTGAGACACTGGCTGCTTTGTCACCTATTTCAGTCCAGACTTGTACCTTAACATGTTTAGGGGAATATTTGCTTGTTAAGCAACTTAACACTGAACTATAAAGCATTCAAGCATATAAAAAGGCCCCAACTCAAGTAAATGAACCGGTGTTGTGTCTACAAATAACAGACAACTTAGCTATGGATCAATTCTAAATTGTTTCTTTAGGCACTTTGTTACTAGCAGCTTGTCACACATAATTTATTCCCTGTTCTTAATTGAATTTATGAAAAATGCCAAAGATAACAGTTTGATAGCCATAAATAATTTTGCATCAACATGGTGATTCTCAAATAGCTATTAGCCAAAACGTGGCACATCTCAGCATAATGTGAAGTCTACTCTCGTATATATATATATATATATATATATATATATATATATATATATATATATATATTTATGTACAAACTGGATAAGTGGAAGGCAAAAGAAGTGGTAACCCTACAAAACTAGCTACAGCAGATGAACACTATCTGAAAGTCATGTTCTTACGAAATAGAAAAAACCCAACACAGGACCAGAGAGATGCCTCTGGCCCTTCAGGTCATCCATCTACTGTTTGCTAAAACCTCATCAGAAATGGGCTTAGTGGAAGGGTGGGTGTCAACAAGACATTCTTAAGGAAGGGAAACAGGGAGAAAAATCTGAGGGCTGCCAAATTGAACAAGAACAGGACTGAAGAAGTCTTATGATATCATGAACCCAAATTTTAAATTTTTGGTCCAAATTGTTGTAAATATTTATGAAGGCGGTCAGGTAACACAACAGTGTGTCTACAGCCATCTGTAAAACACAGTGGAGGCTCATGGAATGTCCTTCAAGAAACCCAGAGTACTGTTCCTGAAGACTACTTAAAGAAATTACAAGAAAGCCTATCTAAGAGTTCAGGTCCTGTTAATGTATAAAGGTGGTCACACCAGATATTGATTTTCACACTGGTTACACTTTTACAAACTGTTTTTTGTCTTGTGAATATATTATACAAATATAAAGTGAATGCGGGGTGATTTGGGACTTTTGCACAGCACTGCATAAGAGTAAAGTGTTTTGTACTTTCTCAAGAAACGCTCAGTGAATGTGAGGGCGTGGACTGCTTTTGATACACATATACACAGCCATAATACTGTTTCAGATGAAATGTTTAATTATTCAAATGTGTATTAGTAACGTTATGTAAGAAAACTGATGCCACCGGCAGTCCAAAGCGATCAAACTCAGGAGGAGAAAAAAATAAAATAAAAATCACTCTTCATCATGGGAGGGGAAAAAAAAAAAAAAAAAAAAAAAAACACTAGGAAAAAAAAATCCACAAGGGGAAAAAACAAAAACCCAAACCTGAAGCAAGAAAAAGCAAAGTCTAGGGATCATCAAAAAATTACCTAAACCATCCACAACACACCCGCTTGGACCCCGACAGCGCCTTCAGCAGGCTTCAGAGTGAGACACAGGCCCTGACTGGCCTCCGGGGATCAAAGCCGGCTAGCATGGCTAACGTTTGCCAACCACCAATTTAAAAAGCATGAAAAAAATACACAGCCATCAGACCAGTTCCTCCTCGTCTTCCAAAAACCAAAACCTCAAAATTCTGACAAATCTGTAGTTGATAACGTGTAATCAATCATCAGGATGATGCTGCTGCGGATATTAACATGCTAATGTTAGCTGGCCGGCTGGCTGAAAAGCGTGCCAAAAACCAATAAGTCCCGTCAAGGAAAAGTCTTCACAATAAACACTACAAAAATACAGCTACACAAACTTGCAAAAAATGGACGAGACTGCTGCTAAGATGCATCCAAAGCGTCGAGTTTTCTAAAAACCACAATCAGCGTGCGTGCTTTTTTTTTTTTTTTTTTTTTTTTTTGGAGGGGATGAGCGTCTCCGAGGCAGCTAAGCTAGCTACCTCGCTAGCCAGCACATTACGTCCTGTCCAAAAAGCATCGTAGAAAAAAATCCAAAAAGAAAAGAAAAAGGAAGGAAAAATGAAAAATGTCTGGGAACAAAATACTCACCACGACCTTTACGAGTAAAATGTCTTGCTTTCGGTAAAACCTGTCTATTTGTTACTTAGGTTGTCCTTTTGGAGCGGACGCGGTTCACCCCCTGAGCTAGCTTTCTTCTAGCCGCCGAGCTAACGCAAAGAGGTGGTGGCGCAGTCATGGACCGAGACGCTTGTTTTGTATCACAACGCAGTCCGTGGAGGGCGGGATATGTAACTGATTCGGTTGAAGTACCCCCGCCACTCATGCTGCAACTTGGTATTAAAAACGTACTCACCCATTCTCCTTGAAAAATCATTCTGCGCTCCCTTCAAAATAAAAGCTCCAAAGCTTTCAGCTTTTTAATCTGTTTCTCTTTGTTTACTTCTTGTTTTAACAAAACAAGCAAAAACCTGTTTAAGCCACAGTAGTAAATTATATGAACTCGAAATATCAAACATCTTCTCCCCCCCCCCTTGCTAGAAAAGGAATCATTTAAAACCTATATTTTTATATGGCACATTAATTTTTCTTTGCACATTTGAAGCCTTTTTACTAAATTAAATATATATTTAACAACCCACCGACATAGTCATTAAATATACTTATGCTAAAACAGCATTTATTTATTTTTTAAGGACGAGCTTGTTTGGTCAGTGCCCAGATTTATTTTAAACATTAACAATCAGACAATATGATCATCTTCGCAACTCTGATTAAGTCTGATTTTATAATTTTTTATTTATTTATTTGTCTTTTCCCCTTCAACAGCCTCACACGTGTATCAAACCTACTGTGCGACATTTCTGGCTAACGCAGTCCTCCAGGTTACAAAGTCAAAATAGCTGCAAAACCTTTATATTACAGTAATTAAAAATATTAGATAATGCAAAAGTTATTTTCAATTTAATTTAAATAATCTGAAAAAACTGGAAGCACTTGAGAAATTTGAAAAACTGTAATGCCGCATTTTCTAAACAGGATCATAATTAATAATAAAGCTGCTCACAAGACATTTAATAGATCGGACTGCGTTATCTTATTGAAATAATACAAATTACAATGCATTTAAACAGTAGAAAACGTGAACCAAAAGCAGCAGCCCTCTGGTTTATTACCACAGCCAGCCAGGAGGTGACAGTGTTGTTATAATAATAAATGAATGAACGTGAAACTAGGGTTAAAGCAGGGTTTGGCGGGGGTAAAGAGTTTTACCTGTTTAGGTAGATAGCAGGTTTTTAATCAGATTAAATACCCTTGGAGCTCTGCTGCCAACAAGACCAATACCAAGAATCTCTGTGGTGCATGTAAAGAATCACAGACAGACATACAACACAAGATTACAATCACTGAGATAACAGGACAAGCAGGTTGCACTTTGATTGGAAAATGTAATACATCTTCTCCTGTATGCCCCCCCCCCCCCCCCCCCCCCCCCCCCCATGTCCCCGTCAGATTTAGTCTACACACTAAAACCAAAATGACTTATTTTGAAATTAACTGATTAACTGAAGTTAGCAGAGATTTACCAACAAATAAAGCAACGTAAAAGCAAATGTTTAGGAGGTTAGTGAAAATGGTGTTTCTATGACTCATAAGGACTTTTTTTTTTTTTTAAATTAAAAGAAAACCAAACCAAAGTAACTGTGGAAATGCCAATACACCTGCTCTTTATATCTGCACATACAACAATAAGCGAGTTAAAGTGACAGGTACCCAAAACAAAGTACGTCAGGTGATACAAAGAGACAGGAAGCTCACTGAGGACTTCTAGTGTACAGGTGCTTTTTTTCTTTCTTTCTTCCAACAATGTTTTAAAGGAAAACAAACAAACAAAAAAACAGAAGCAAACTGAGCAGGGACATGAACCAAACCTTTCAACTTCTTGGCCTTTTTGTTTTGTAAGCCTTGAAATTGAAGCCACATCTCTTTCTACAGCTTGCAAACAGTTCTCTGCTAAAATCATATTTACAGGTGCTGTATTTAACATAAAAGACTGAGGTAGAAGAAACAGGTGCTCAGAACAAACAAAATCAGGTGATATAGAGAGACAGCAAATTCACTGAGGATGTTTAGTGTACAGGTGCTGTAAAACGTATACACTAGGTATCCTCAGAGGCCTCAAAAGGTAAAAGCATCAACATATTTTTACAGTAAAACAAAAAATCTTTAACAATAACAAAAATACTGATTGTATTTAATTTATGTGGCAGACATTCATCAACTGGTCTTAAATAAATAGCTTATATTAAATTAACTTATAGAGTTTTAACTCCTTGCAGGGTCCAGAATGTCAAAAATTCAGAATACCCTTTTATAATCATCACAAAATACAAAATATCTTATATGAAAAAGTCTCACAAGCACACATGAATTGGACAAGTGACTTTACTCTCCACGATCCAAATGATCAGCCCATAATTTCTGTTGATTTGTTGTTTGTTCAGAGATGAAAATGAGTTGCAGCTCATTAAAAAAGGGCATGTTTTATCCTGGATCAATGTTTTAATTCTCATTTTGCATTTTCAAAGGATTTCTGAATGACTTTAGAGAGAATGGATAGCAAGTAGAGAGATTAAGACCAGCTGTTTTCTGTATCTCGTTAGCAGTGAAGCCCCTATGTCCCGAATTTTCATGGAGAATATGTTCTTTTGTGAATTGTTTTTGCCCATCTGGTTTTGTTTGCAGCACCATCCCAGAGGACTTGTTTACAGCTCCGTGCATCTTCTCAGAAATCAGAACTCTAACTCTGACTTGCAGTTTCACTGTGTGATCGTATACACAGATGAAAGGTTTCTGCTTGTTTGCTTCCTTTGTGTATTGCTGACAGTCTTAAGAGCGTGAGGACAAGAGAGATGTTTGACACGCCGTCATGCAGTGTGTCCAAGTATTGACGTGATTGGTACAAATGTTGGTGCAGCAGGGAGTTTACATGTCAGTGCTGGCAGTGATGCGATGGTAATGTGTGCCATTAATTTTCAACCCAGTATGAATCATCCAAAGCTGACGATGACAGTCATACCATAGGAAACTGTGCAGAGCAGAAAAACCAGAATATGGTGAATGGAAGGTCAACGCCGAGCACCTCAAACATACTCAGCACAAAATGTAGGGAAACCACTGGAAATAAAAATACCATAAAGTGAAGAGAAGCCATGTGAACTTAATATTAAGTCGCTTTCAGTTGTAATATAGGAAAAGTGGTAAACCATACAGGGAAAAATGGTCATAAAACTTTCTATTATACATATTATTATAGTTTTATAGATGTATTTATCTAAAGTGGTTTATACTATTTTGTGCACATCTGGAGCTGTTTAAGGTTTAAAGTCCTCCTTTGATCTGTGTGCTGCAGGTGCTAATAATCAATAAAGCCAAATGAGTTACCGTCAACATGACTTCTATTCGCTTTAGCGTGAGGATGAGGTATCATGTAACCACTTTTCAACATACTTTTTGGGATTTTATCTCAATTTATAAAATTGCCAAAATCCTATGAGCTCCAATAAGATTGAAGATTATTGTACTTGAAGTAGGTCAACTATAATTAAACTATTTATCAAATCTATTTCAGTGAAACTAGCTAATCTCACATTCCCCTCACCACTGGGAGAACAGTGAAGACGTATTATACAGTCATTATCAAACTCGGCAGATACATATTGATTCTGTGCACATGCAATAACTAGAAATACTTTAAATCACCTGACAAAGCCCAAGTGTGGTGGTGTAGGTTTTCCACTAATGGATGCAGGTGATTGGCTCTTCTTACTGGGCCACCTTCTGGAGCAATTTGGGTCACTCCCAAAGACAGGAAGGACTTTGCAGCTAAACCATTTGTCGGAGCATGTGTGTGTTAAGGTTAAAAATTATGGAAATGATATAAAAATTTGCCTTGAATCAATATACAGTATACAGTAGCGGGACTATAATGATATAAATGCATAAATTATTGATAAAGACTCAATACTTTATATATAGAAAAATACAGGGAAGAAAATGCATGCACAGGAAAACCTGCAGCCCCTCCATAACTGGAAAAACACAGTTTACACTATGCTCTCCAACGTAAGTACAGTACAATTGAAAAGATGACTCTCACAGGGCTTTGGGCCCTTCAGTATTTCGAGGATTGCATTGGTTCAACTCCACAGCTGGTGCTAGTGTACATGGACCACAACCAAACTGACTAGGCTTCAACTGGTCTTGGTCTTCTTTCCTTAACATATGGGGCCCACCCCAGCATTACCACATAAAAATAATAAATTGGTGAAGGTCACACCAGCACTCACAGACTTACTCAACCAGGCAAGCTCAACAAAATAAAAAAAAAATAAAAAAATACCCCTACCTCATGTGGCAACATCAGCATAAACCTGCTTGCTAACACAGCTCCAGGGCCACCTATAAACTGTCCTGAGATGAGCCCCCATTATGTGACAGTAGGCTCGCAATGCAGCAACACAATGAAGACCACAACACCTGTTTACTCTCTGATAAAAGTAATTTATGAAACCAAAGAAAAAACAGAGGTCAAACACAAATATATAAAAAAAACATGAATGCAACAATTCTTCAGACAAGGTGAGTAGTTTATTGTATATGTCTATTTTTCAACATATTCAGTACAATATGAAAACAATAACTTCAGGCAAAAGGCTGACACCTTTTGGCTAATATTAGCTTTCAATGCATTTGCAAAGCAGTGAAACAGGTGAAACTAATGTAGGCAGGGAGACAATCAGAAAGCGAGTAAAAGATCACACTGAGACACAAAACTGAAGCTCAATGTGATGACCAAGACAGGGGGAGTACAGAAGGCACAGGGGAAAAAACACTACAAAGACCTAAACCTCACCACAAATTAAATGTAATGCATTATTAACAGAAAGCAAACCAAAATTGATCTTCATTTATATAGAATATTTGATTCCAGGAGGAAGCACAATGTGCTGGGCAAAGAATGAGTACTGGCAGTATTCTGACAAATTAAAATAAATCAATAGATAGATATAAACAAATGACTTAATAAAATAATCAAGAAATGGCAATCAGTTAAAAACAAACAAAAAAACAGGCAACAATAAGATACTACAAATGTTACAACTCATAAATTAAATCCATAAAAAATATAAATTCAATAACAGTTATTAAAACGTCAGTAGGCCAATAAAAATGGTTAAAAAACAGAAATGAAACATAAAAGGAACAGAAATAAAATAAAAAATAATTAAGATTAAGAGTAGTCCAGTAAAATTAATAAAACCTAGAAATAATGTAATGTTATAATTAAAACCAGAAACTAGACTACAGGAAGGTGGAGTTAAACAAGATTTTTTTTTTTTAGTTTGGTTTTAAATGCAAATGGCATCCACACCATAATTCTGCAGGTTGTTCCAACGGGTTAAAGCATAAAACGCAAAAAAATAAGCAAAAAAACCCAAAACAAATAAAATAAAAAAAATAAAATAAAATAATAAAATAAATTTTGAGATAATAACCCAAAATTTTCTTTCTTTTTTCAGTGGTGGAAACAGGCTTGTATATATACAGTATATTGGCTGCATATGTATAACAAAATTAAAGCACTTCTACATTTCGCTTTGGCTTATCATTATTTCCTCAGACTATGGGCCAGTCATATTTCAGAGCCACCACACACACACACACACACACACACACCCTCTGGACACTCCCCTGGTCTAACTCTTTTTTTTTTTTAAATAAACTTTTGTTTTTACTCTTTTTACTTCACTCCTTCGCATCATTGTTCATTACTGAACGCCACAGACTCGCTGAGCGTTTCATGTGAGCTATAATAGCGCGAAACAGTTAAAAAAGCAGGAGCAGACATCCAAATGAATACAGTGCTCGTGCGTGCGCGCGCAGCTAAGCAGATGCAGCTCGTGAGCTGAGGGCTCTGCAGTGACAGTGGGAAGTACAATCCGCGTGCAGCCAGCGCGAGGCAAAGACCTACTGACAACAAGCTGATGAGTGGACACGACACGGTAAGAGCAGCTCTCCTGATGCGGCTTTACTGCACTTTCATCGCGTGGAGCTGAACACGGTAGCAAGTTATTTATGTTGCATGTTAGATCTGTGAAAGTTTGAAACAATATGATTTGTTTTGTCCTAAAAAAAAAAAAAAAAAAAAAGACTTTCTGTAAATGGACTCCAGCTGGGATACGGTGGATGCAGATGTACAGTAACCTGTCAGGAGTTTTATGATAAATGAGGAAAATCATCGTTGGGTGGAAGAAAAATTGTTCTACATGCCGTCGTTAAGAAATGTTATTATCAGGTCTAACCTTACCTCCATATCTTGGATTACACAAGAACTAATGATTGTGCAACAAGGATTTGAGGAAGGCAATTAATAGCTATACAGTGTAGTGAGCTCATGCCCAAATGGTTCCTTGAGATAGTTTTCCTCCTGTTTCTTAGGGGACTCTTCCTTTCCACTCCTCTGCAGTCTGCTGATTTATGTAATGTAGCTGGAATGAAAAGCGCTGCGCAGGGGGTGGAAATCTGGCTTACTGAGAGTCAAACAGATGAGGAGGCTTGTTTTAATCATTAGTCTCATGGTATCACTGACATGCAGCTTGTGCTGGGAAATGATGGCTTAGAGATGTACATTAAGATGGGAATCACAGATAACTCAATAACTTAATTTATTGTTATATGTGTGACTCTTAAAGGAGCAATAAACAGGATTTAGGCTTTTTCAGAAAGCACTAAATTACTTTAATATGCTTTTGGGAGGTTGATCAGGTTGTTGATCAACACCAATGACTCACCGATTATTTCACCAGATGCTCAGATTGTTTGTTCAAGTTCTCACTTGGAGCATGGTGCTACGAGTGGGAAATCAGCAGCGTTCCAAGGTTTGTTTCTACCTAAAGTATTTGTTTGGGCTGACAGTTGTGCTGTATGTTCGCCTCAGTTTCTCACCGGGGGAAGAAAATAACAAAAACATTTCAGTTTTAGTGGACTGTTTTCCTATTGCTGATTTCAAAATGTGTCATTGGGTTACAACATGGCTGTAACCCAATTCCTGAAGAGCCCCCCTTTGATCCCCAGAATACATGGAAATGTCATCATTTCCTCAGAAACTGAAAGACCAACAAGCTTTGTAGCTTGGTCAATAAATTATTTGTTTTGCAAAATCATATATTACCTCTGAAAAAGAGGTTTGTTTGTCTGTTTGTTAGCAGGACTACTCAAAAAGTTATGGACACACTATGTTTTTTAGTGGAATACACAAATCTTTTAAAGGTAAGATGATAGTGGAAATTTCATATCATGTCTTTACAAACATACCAAATTTTCTTAATATAGATTAGTACACATAAGAAAATATCACAAATTATCTAGATCCAGATATCTTTTTGGCTCCAAAAACTCAATTCATGCATTTCATGGTATCGATCTTCTTGAGCTTCAGGCAGGTAGTCGCAGTAGTGATCTGCAGCGGGTCGCTATAGCCCAGAGTGATTTAATCCTGCTCTCTCTATGCATTTAGGTTTAACAAAGCAGGTACACCCTAAAACAGGAAAAATACCCTAAGTTTTAATTTTCCAAAATAAAGTTCCCTCTTAATTTTTTTTTTCCTTTCCTCGCTGTCTTCCTTCGTGAAAATGTCTGACTTCATGGTGCAGTTTTAAATCTCTGCCTTAGGTCTAGCAGCCCAAGGGAGAGATTAAACCACAAAAAAAACAACTTTTTAATCACAGTACGTCATTATTTTTGGAAATTTTGTGTAATTTGTCATGCCACGTAAAGCTGTCGCCATTGTGAAATCACTTTAAATGACCAACAAAGACTACATCCATTGGCAGTGGTGGCTGAGGCAGTTGTGTGGTTCTTTAACAATTGCAACATAAAGATTTTGTCTTCCAGACTATCAGTTTTGTATTTTATTTAAAATGAAACTGATCCTTTTGGATGCAGAAAATATTGATGGAGTTTTTACTCTTTTTCTGACATTTTGTACAAAAATTAAAGGGAATTCCTTCATTTGTTGGAAGCAAAAAAGCCCAGAAAGTAAAAATATTTTTCACATTTAAAATTTCTGTTTTCATGCCCTTAATATTCTCAAGGTGCAATAGGTGTGCAGAGGGTGGACAAGAATGTGGGGAGCAAATGAGAGGATAACATGGAAAAATGGTCTGGGGTGGACTACAACCCATCTCAACCAGGTGAACAGATCAACCAGGTGAGCTATAGTGGCGCTCATATTGGTCCCATTCTTACTCAAAAAAATCGAAGTCAGGTGTTGGTGAAAATGTTTAATGGGTGACTGTGGCTCAGGAGATAGAGCAGGTCATTTACTAATCAGAAGGTTGGTGGTTTGTTCCCTGGCTGCTCCAGTCTGCATGCCAAAGTATCCTTGGGCAAGATACTTAATCCCAATTTGCTCCTGGTTCCAATCACTTCCATGACCACAGGTGTATAAAACCAAGCACCTAGGCATGCAGACTCCTTCTGCATCATTTGTGAAAGAATGGGTCGCTCTCAGGAGCTCAGAGAATTCCAACATTGTACCCTGATAGGATGCCACCTGTGCAACAAGTCCAGTAATGAAATTTCCTCACTACTAAATATTCCACAGTCAACTGTTAGTGGTCTTATAACAAAGTGGAAATGATTAGGAACGACAGCAATTCGGCCACAAAGTGGTAGGCCACGTAAAATCACAGAGCGGGGTCAGCGGATGCTGACGCGCATGGTGAACAGAGTCAGTCGCTGAAGACCTCCAAACTTCATGTGGCATTCAGATTAGCTCAAGAACAGTGTGTTGAGTGCTTCATGGCAGCTCCATCCAAACCTTACATCACCAAGCACAATGTAAAGCATCGGATGCAGCGGTGTAAAGCATCGGATGCAGTGGTGTAAAGCACGGCGCCACTGGACTGTAGAGCAGTGGAGATGTGTTCTCTGAAGTGACGAATCAAGCTTCTTGATTCAATGGCTGAGTCTGTGTTTGGCAGTTGTCAGGAGAACAGTACTCATCTGGGGGATTATAGTGTGGGGTTGTTTTTCAGGAGTTGGGCTTGACTCATTAGTTCCAGTGAAAGGAACTCTTAATGCCTCAGCATAACAAGACATTTTGGACAATTTCATGCTCCCAACTTTGTGGGAACATTTTGGGGATGGCCCCTTTCTGTTCCAACATGACTGCGCACCAATGCACAAGCAACGGACATGAAGACATGGATGAGCAAGTTTGGTGTGGAAGAACTTGACTGGCTGACACAGAGTCCCAACCTCAACCCGACAGAACACCTTTGGGGTGAATTAGAGCGAAGACTGTGAGCCAGGCCTTCTCATCCAACATCAGTGTCAGTGTCAAACTGAAGAAATTAGAATGACTAAAACAAGATACAGCAATGAAAACCATTTTAGGAAGATGTTGCCAAAATTGTGCAAAGCTGCCATCAGTGCCCATTTCTAACATTGAATTTTCCCCAAATGATCTCAAAATTCCCCCCAAAAGCATAAACAGAAATAAATTCTTGAAAGAAGGTTATTGTAATGCAGTCAATTACCGCTCCTCTTTTGATGATCTAATCTTGTTATACCCACTTCACTAAATTTGCATCAAACCAGCTGATGGGAAAAACCTGCTGATTGGAAAAAAAATATATTTCTTGAACTTTTGTATATTTGTCCAAAATGTGATCAAATTTTGGCTGGAAAAAATGGTTAATGCAATTCCCTCTGGTGGCCAATAGAGGTCTTTTAAAGTCATACGCTTTGTTACGAAAGCTCTTTGAATACTTGTGTTTAGACTACGTACGGCAAGATGACCTAATGTATTTAATTAAGAGTTCAAAGCTGCAGAGAACCCTGGATCATATGGGATTCATTAGTGTTAGGCAAGAATTAAATTTGCTTTCTCATACATAAATATTTGTTTTCATGTCTTTGAAAAAACAGCCTGGAGTCTGAATTTGTCACGTCCGATCTCATGCTAGTTTGAGCTGTTGTTTTATGGCAGATCGTGTTGATGAAGTGGTTCGTCACTTGTTTTTCTCAGCTGCCCGGCCCCTGCATACCTTTCACAGACATTAACAGTGATTTCTCTAAAAGCACAGAGTCATTTTGGTTTCGTTCAGAAATATTATTCCTGGCCAGAGGTGCGTTCTCTTTTGCAACACCCAAGGGTGACACAGCTGTGTAATACAACTCGCTTCAAGTATCAGAGGTAACTGTTTCAACATTGTTTCTGGTGTTTATTAACTGCGGGCTAATGTCTTTTTAAATCATATTTACTTGGGGAAATTATTTCAACTCCCAGAACTTTTCTTCTTAGCACAGTCCAATGAATTAGTGGGATTATAGGAGTTCCAGTTAATACAAGGAGGGTACTTTATCTCTAAATGACGATTATAAACTCCAGATTCTTGCTTGAGGTTATTTTCACAGCACATGAAACCAAATTTATTAGAGAAATGTGTGTGAGAGTGTATGAGTGTTTCTATAGCCTCTCTGGTTTGGAAATGAATCCAGATTTTGTTGCAGGGAAACACTCCTCCTTGTTAGGCTTCTTTGATTTTGTGTTGGACAGTATTGAAAATAAGATATTTTAAATAAAACAGGAATGCTTGTATTTAGTGTATTAGATGCCAGTGTTTGAATGAGAAACAAATGAGCTTAGATAGTTCAGTCTGCAGCAGTGAATAATCCTGAATAATCCCAAATAATCCTTTAAACTATATTTACATGGAATCTTGTTTCCACCACTTAAAAACATATAATTTTGCCAATCCAGAAATCAAAATTTCAGTTAAATTTGACTTACTAAGTCAAACGTATGAGGGAATAAATTGAAAAATTTAATTGAAATTATAAGATAATAACTCAAAACTAGTTCCAACGTAGCTTTGCCAGTCAGCGCTGTTGTTTTCAGTGGCAGAAACACACTTCCATAGATGTCAGACCAGTAAAAACTGTGTGGTGCAGTGAGATTAGATGTTACTTTGCAAACAGCAGAAACATCATCAAAAATTCCCAACAGCTAAAGCTAGCATGTCACAATTTGAGAGCAGTCTGAGTTAAGGAGGGTGGGCTTTGAAAAATAGTTGAAATGGTCCCCAGCAAATATGGAACAATATTGCTGCTTGAACTTTCCATCCCTCCTCATAAGGTTGTTATGGCAAATATCCAGCAGACAGAGAATAATGTTAGCATAATCATATAATCCATTTGATGGATGTACACTCTCTGATCAATTCTGATGATCATCAGTAAGAAAAATATTCTTGGGCTTAATTTTATTTGTTGCATTTTTTTTTTTGTTTGTGCAAACAATTTTGTTCTGAAACTTAATAGAGCAATATATTCTCACTATGCACTTTATTAGATACAGCTTGCTAGTGCTGGGTTGGACCCCCTTTTGTCTTCAGAACTGTCTTAATTCTTTATGGCATAGATTCGACAAAATGCTGAAAGCATTTCTCGCAGATTTTGGTCCATATTAACATCAAGACATCAAAGCATTTAAAAATACTAGCGGCTTGATACTCCCTGAAACTTTGTGTATGCACCTTGTGGTTGTTCGAGTGGACATTTGTGGTTTTGTGTGAGCCCAAGTTCTCTTACAGTTGGGATAAACTGCTTAATATTGGAACGAGACACCAAATACCTATTATGAGAGCTTTTCACCGCTCACATTGAACCCCAGTACACAATTTCATTGTACTTCTGGTGCAATGACAATAAAGTTTATTCTGTTCTATTCTACATGATGGCATCACACAGTTGCTGCAGATTTGTTGACTGCACATCCATAATGTGAATCTCCTGCTCCACGATGTCCCAAAGGTACTCTATTGGATTGAGATCTGATGACTGCGGAGGCCATTTGAGTCAAGTGAACTCATTGTCATGTTCAAGAAACCAGTTTGAGATGATCTTTGTGGCATGGTGCATAATCCTGCTGGAAGCAGCCATCAGAAGATGGCACATTGCGGTCATAAAGAGATGGACATGGTCAGCAACAATACTCAAGTAGGCTGTGCCAGTTAAATGATGCACAGTTGGTACTAAGGGGCCCAAAGTGTGCCAAGAAAATATCCTCCACACCATTACACCACCAGCAGCAGCCTGAACTGCTGGTACAAGACAGAAGAATGGATCCATGCATTCCAAATTCTGACCCTACCATCCGAATGTCACAGCCTAAATCGAGACTCTTCAAACCAGACAACATTTTTATAATCTTCTGTGTGAATTATAGCTTCAGTTTTCTGTTCTTAGCTGACAGGAGTAGCACCTGGTCTGGCTTTCTGCTGCTGTAGCCCATCTGCTTCTAGGTTCAGCATGTTGTGCATTCAGAGGTGTTTTTTTCCATACCTTGGTTGTAGCACGTGATTATTTGAGTTACTTTTGCCATACTATCAGCTTAAAGCAATCTGGCCATTCTCCTCTGACCTCTGATGTCAACAAGGCATTCTCGACCAGAGAACTGCTGCTCACTGGATATTTGCTCTTTTTTGGACCATTTCCTGTAAACCCTAGAGATGGTTGTGTGGGTTGTGTAGATCATCAGTTGCTGAAATACTCAGACCAGCCCATCTGGTACCAACAATCATGCTACGTTCAAAGTCACTTAAATCACTTTTTGTCCTCATTCTGGTACTCCCTTTGAACTTCAGCAGGTCATCTTGACTATTTCTACATGACTAAATGTATTGAGTTGCTGCCATAGGATTGGCTGATCAATTATTTGCGTTAATGAAGTGTTGAACTGGTGTACCTAACAGTGAGTGTAAGCCCAATACCTACTCTCTGTTTAGCTCTGATTTTGGTCTTCACCACCTTCCTGGGGAAATATCTGGCCCTTGAGCTGCTAAGTGGTCTACTGTCTTCAAATCTAATCACGCCTGCCTCTTTTTTGGTCCTCAGGAGGTGGTGTTTAGTGTATTTTGTAGTGCAGCAGGCTGTAAAACCAAAAACAATGATTGACTCAACAAATCAAAGCTGCTGGGTAAGGGCAGAGCTGGTAGTAATCCTCTGTTTGACTTCTTCCACTTTTACACATTATCATTTGATTTAGTTTTAATGTGAAAAATATCAGCGAGTGCAGTTTAGGGCATGTTGCTTGATCCAACTTTTTAAAGCTCTGTTGTCTTTTGTTACAATATAATTTAAAAGATGAATGCACATTCATAAAGGATAACATAATAAAGCTAGCAGAAGAAAATGGATGGATGGATGGATGGATGGATGTTTATTTCCCATGAGGTCTTCAGCAGGAGGTTGGCGCACAAGCAGCAAGGGATCAGAGCAGAGAGTGATTAAATCAGTGCAACAGCCATAAACAATATCCCAGCAAACAGATTGGTAAATAAACTCAGCAACAAAGAGGAACTGTCCTCGAAGAAGGACAAAGTTATGTCAAATTAAAAGTGTACTTCTTACAGAGCCTGTAGTCACTGCCAGTAGCAACATGATGTACTGTTTTTTTGCATTAGTTTGTGTTGGGACGTGCACACTAAAGAGAGAAACAGACTCAATGCAGAGGGAGTTGTTGCAATAAAGTTTAAATATTATTACTGGGAGCCACCTAAGACTAACAGACAAGCATAACAAATATAGCAGTAAAATTAAAGAGATCTGTCAAGATTAATGATGCCTTGCAGAATTTGCAGAGCAGACTTGTGCAGCTTTCCACGTTTTATCCAGTCCCAGAAGAAAATCAATTTACATTTTAAAGTTTTTGTTAAAAAAAAAAAAAAAACAGGAAGGAAAAAGGAGTGTTTTGAAGGTGGCAGAGGGTCTGCTGAAATTGCAGGAAGAAATGTTGAATTAAAAGAATTGTTTCGAAATTAATACTCTTGTTAAAAGTATTAATATGATGCATATGTTGATGTGCTTTTTTTCCTTTATTGTGTGAATCTCTGTCATATTCATTCCCCTGCATGTAAGTGCAAGGGAATGAATGAGGCAGAGAGATATGACTCAAAAGTTCAGTCCTTTGGGGAAAGCGGTTGTTACTTATCCAAGCTGTTATTCAGTAATACATTCACTGCCATATGTGGAATTAGACACACGCATTTCTTTCTGTTGATGCAGTTAATAAAGTTTTTCTCCACACATTGTAATTACTGTGTAAAGCTTCCACTGTGAGGTTTAACATCATCACGTCTTTGTTAGGTCTGTAGAAAACACTCGCCTAAGACAAAGGTAGAAAATCATTGAAACCTAACCTCCACATTGAAGCTGTGAGTGAGTCTCAAATGGTTTAAGAAACAGGCCTCAATCCACACACACAGACCTTTCCGACATCAGATCAAAGTTGCCTGTTTACAACCATTTCTGTAACTTCCCGAAACCGATAATGACACTGTGATTGGCCAGCTGTGCGAAGCTGAGAAATAAACCAGGCTTCACTCTCAACTCTCTTTTAGATGTTACGCAATTATTCCTGTCATTTTAGTGTGAACACTCAAGTGCAACAGTATGAGTCTCTTCCAGAAAATTCACCATTATCTCTCTGCATCTCCACTGTGGCTTCCTTCATTTTATGAATGCTGGCTGCCTTAGTGTTGCCAGTTTAAGCAGCTGTAAACACTTCCGACTTCCTTTTTTTTTATTGATTGTGTATGTTTTCCTAGCTCACACACTGGGATTTATTGCTCATATTCCTACAACTTCTGTATTCACTTTCTTTGTTTTTGTCAACACAGAGGACACAGCCAGCTTGTTTGAAAGAACTTGATTGGATTTGTCACTGGTTTCTGGTGTCACAGTATATTTAAAAGGTAAACCTACTAGCACGCCTTAGATAGAACAGCTGGTGCACTGCTACAAACTGTGAAGAAATTCAGTGAAACCTAGTTTGAAATCAAATTCAATATTGCATTTAGAGGTGGGGTATACAGCCACAAATTATATCAAAATATTTCAAGGAAATTTGCAGTAATTTTATATATATGACGATATAGAAAAAATATCAATGTTTTATCAGTAATTGCAGCTTACAGGCATCAGCATTTATTGTGCAAACAAGATGAAGGGCTTTTCTATCCTTTTTTTTTCCAGTGAGCTACTGTCACTGATGTCAGACTACCTAATTCAATGTGATTCTATTGCCACAAGGTGCCAGCAGTAGCAGCAGCATTATAGTTCTGTAACAGTGCCACAGTATAAGCCAAATGTAAGCACAAAAGTAGCCTGGGTAGTGTTTGCAATGGAAATTTTAAGTGAAAGTATAATAAAGCATAATTTCTTAATGCTTTAGTTTAACAGCAACAATAACTTAAAAGTTAACTAATTTAAACTTGCAGGAGCTGCACAATATTATCACATAATAAAACTAAAAAAACATTTTCTACCTGAGATGTTGTATTTTGGGTTGAGCTTTTTAACTATTTTCTTGAAGCCCTTCTTTACCATCACATAACCCAGGGGTCAGCAACCCGCGGCTCTGGAGCCGCATGCGGCTCATCCAGGCTTAATCTGCGGCTCTGTGCGGCTCGTGGAAGTAAATTATAAGTCTCCAGTTGAAGTGCATTTTATTTTTGTCAGTTCGGTTTTTGTTGTAGTTTTAAATTGGAACATTATTGTGATCTTGAAATATTAAAATAAAATCATTTTATTTATTTATTTATTTTAGTTTCTCAATATACTCGCGGTAGCCGCTACCGGCTTCTGCTAGTATTTGCGGCTCTCACTGTTTTGTTTTCCATGTAAACCGGGTTCAAATTGCTCTTTCCGGATTACAGGTTGCCGACCACTGACATAACCACATCTGTAATTTCCATTCATGTGCTCTTCCTGTCACATGATTGTCGGTTAGGTCATTTGTTTACTTTTGGGTTGCACATCGCCACCAGCTCGTATCTTCTCCTTGACTGCCTTCATAGCCTGGTTGTACTCAACTGTGTTTTAGCATCAAGTGGTGAAACAAGTTTGTTGTTTCCACCTTGAGCAGAATTGTTCTTCCAAATTATTGAAGTAGCTCTTGCACGTTTGGGCTCATGTTGTTGCTGTACGTGCTACAATGTCACTGATATCGCAAGTTGACGGTATGATATGGCACAACCAGTAAAAGACAACTTTAGAACAGCGTACTACTCATCAGTATGTTGCACTTTTGGACTTTTTCTTATTTTTTGTAATATATACTGTTACAGTTGTGGACGCTCATATTAAATGTGGCCAAAGTTTTAAATAATGAGGACAGTGGATGTACAAGCAATCGATGTGAACCAACAGCTCAGTCTTCAGATGGCTCTAAACACTCTCAGACAGGGTTTTCTACTCTTGTCTCTGTATTATGTAAAAGAAAGACAAGAACTAGACAGCTCTCAGCTCTTGCTGTGAGCATAGAAGCTCCACCCACCTGCTGTTCAAACCTTCTGTTTCCGAGGGGCAGCCAATCAGAAGAAAGCTGGCTTAAAGTGAGTGTGGCTTTAAAAGGTCAGAACCTAAAGTGACTTATTTCAGACAGTGGATGAACTGAAGGGCTGCACCAGCACCCAGTAAAAGATCAATAAGGATTATTTTGAACTGTGAATCATGCAAAGCACAATTGGGAATCCTAACATCCATCAGCATGTTCGCAGGGAAAATAGACCGATGTTTGCGACAGACCAAAAAAAAAAAAAAAAGGTGCCTCCAAGGAAGCGATGCCATCCTTTTTTTTGGAAACTTTATTTTATTGTTTTGGTTTAGAAATTCTTATCTACATTATCTCACCGAGTAGATTACATCATAGTAGAAGTGAGAAAAAAGAAGCTCAAATGTGAGTGAAGGAGGCTGTAACATGCAGATTTTTTTTCCTGCAGATATGCTGATGGATATCAGGATTCCCAATTGTGCTTCGGTAAGAAATTTTGTTTGTGTGTTTGTGGTGTGATGTGCATGCAGTAACCTGTTATGTTGTAAACTGGTCGGATTTTTTATTGCATAAAAGAGTGCTGATTGCTCAGTCTGCCAGCTGATTGAGCCACTCGGTCTGTACACCCAACCCAACAAGGAAAAATGTAACTCAGAGGGGACAGCATTGACTTCAGCTTGTCATTCGGGTGAACCACAGGTGCATGGGACTCAAATAGACTTTCCTCTAGACAGTCCTCTTTTATGAAGTGCTCTGCAAACCCAAACATTACGGTGAATAGCTGCATTTTTCCATTTCTCTGCAGCTAGCCAATAATGAAGAACCACTTGCTGTTAAGAGACAGAGAGTATTGCACTCTGCTGCTAGATTTATTGTTGTTTTTTTAATACTATTTTTAATTTTCATAAAGTACACCAAGGCTAGTGTGTGTCAGATTTATCTAAGAATAAAAAAATAAATCTCAGGAACACCTTTGATGAATGAAATGCTGAATGACCAATTGCACTGAGTTAACATCATAACTATCTTGTGATGAAACTTGTCCCAACCCCAAAGAAATACCAAACAAAAAAAAACCAAAAGAACATTTTAAATTCTTCTTCACATCTCAACATTTCCAAAGATACAGAATACATCAGGCTGAACGGCTGTGACAAATGTGCAGAATATTTCCATTTGATGATAAGATGATTTAAAAAAAACATTAGGTGTGAACTGAATGGGGTAGCACATGCAAAAATATAAATCTTATGCGGTAAATGTGGCACTCCATAAAACCTTGGTGTAATTATCATATCAGTGAAATGAGCAGATGAAACAGGCTGACACTGATGAATAGGCTGATTTTTAAAAACACTGAAGCCAATGAAAGGGAAACTAAAGTGGTAAATTGTTTAAGGAGATGAAGATGCCAGCAAAACTGAGGCTATCCCAAACATAACTGCATAACTTTGTCAAACTGTTTATTCAGTTAACTGTAATAGATGGACTATATTGCTAATAATGTAATGAAACCAGATTTATATAAAAACAAACTTTAAATTCACGGCTTTGTAGTCTTGGAGCTGCGGGTTCTTCACTCACTAACTCTCCCATGACATCATGTGGAGGAGTACAGCATTAAGGGCTGGAAAGTGTTGCTTGATGTAGCCCTGACCGATCTACTGGCTGAAATACTGATGGTTCACCAAACATCAGCTACAATAAACCACTAGATGTAAAACATAATCTGTTTTCACAGGGTTGCTCAGACCAAATACCACCCAAAATTTGTTTGGAAAGACACACTGGAGTCAGTCAGTACCCACCATACCAGAATAAGTCCATTGCAGAAAAGTTTTAACAGACGCCTCGTGAAGCTGCTCATATTTCAAGGCGCTGGCAGACCAGGAGTCCAAGTTGGGTCCATAGGCGCTGCTGCTGCTGGCCCTGCTCTATCTGGTCCATGGGCGCTGCTCACAACATCTTGTGGTTTAGACTGAGCCGCTGTCATTTCCCTGGAATTTCCTGCCATCTGCACTCAGACAAAGTTTCTCACAGATCCACACCTGCTTGTAAAGGTTTAGGTCTGCCAAGAGGAGCAGCATAGGTGAATGGTGATGGAGGGAAAGGCAGGGACTAATGTTTTTAAAGGTTTGAGCTTAAAAGTGAGAGAAGAAAAATGAAATGTGAATTGATGCTGCAGATGCTGAAAGATGAAATGGCATATCTTAACACTTGCCTAAGAAAGAATTTGCTGGAGGTCTTAGGCCAAACAGGAATTTTATCATAGTGTGATGCTGTATTCATGTCATTAAGAAACTCAGAATTTTGACTGCCAAACCTCTTGTGCTGTTGTTTCTCACTCATCACTGCAGATTTATGCTGCCATTCCACATTCTCCTGTTGCATTTGGATTTGTTTTGGTTGCAGAGGAGACCCATAATAAAAATGCTATTAATAGCTACTGTGTGTGAGTGTAATTTGAACCGAGTGTAATAAACTTGAGGTTGTTATACTGCAGAGTTGCAACTGTAAAATGTTAGTGTTTGCTTGCTTCTGTCCATACTTCCATACATTGTGCATCAAGTTGGATATGACAGAGCTTTAAGGAAAATCACTTAATTATGATTCTGCCTATCTAAATCAAAAACCACAGACTGTATATAAAAGATGGACAAAACTATTAAACTTACATTCTCTCTAATGGGCAGCAGGAGGTGATGACTCTGACTGCAAAGTGTTTGTATAAAAGTCTATGGGAAAATGGCCCTTGAGCACCCTGGTTCACTCACCTAAGTAAACCCTTTCCTGATGTGTTGATGATTTCAAGTTGCTAGTTTCAAGTCTTATCAGAGACATTGCGGTGTTCGTTTTATAAGTTATGGTCCTTGTTAGTCTCCCGAAGGATTTTAAAGAAAGACAATGGGTTGGGCCTACATTGGGATTGACAAGTTGCTGCCTTAGGAGTGTGTAGTTTCCCTCAGTTTCACAGTCACATGTACCCTGCGCTCCTGATGTCTGGTTTCTAAAAGCTCATCCATCTTTTTATATGGACTCTGTGCACAAAAATACAAAAGCAAACATTTACATTATCAGATAATAGCAAGCCTGACTTTAAAGCCTGTATTGTCACAATCAATTCTCACTTATGAGCAAATTTCTTGAAATTATGAGCTACTAAGTCATAATTATGGTACAAGTTTTTCTTTGTTGTTCTTTTGATTACTCTGAGCTTCTGTACAAAACTAATGATTCTGGCTGGGACTCAAAATCTGCTTTCAATCTGTGGGTGAAATCACAGACAGCTGTTAAAAAAAAATTACTGATAATTACAAGTAGAAAGCATACGCTATGTATAAAAGATAGAGTTAGCTACTGTAGCATCATCCATTGGTTTGAGGATTCCCATTTTCAAGACCTCCATTTAGCAATTTGGCCATGTTTGTTTGTTTTTTATGCTAAATGACACATGCGTGGCATGTTCTTCTGTAGTCTGTGGAGGATTATAATGTACAAAATAAACTTCCTGTATTTATGACTTAATGACTGAGGCCATAAATTTATCATGGCTGCAGAGAGCCCATAGATATCTGAAAAAACTGCACTTGTGAATGCAGGAGTCTCCCACTGCTGGCCATTAGAGGGTATGCAGATTTAGAGTTTTGTCCATGTTTTATACACAGGCTATGGTGCTAAATCTAAAACAGATAAAACAGTGAATTGTATAATGCAATGAGATCATGGAAAATCTTGTCTCCACTAGTAACAGGGCATTCGGGAGTTATTTGCAGCACCAAAATGTTCTTGAAAGCACACCAAATAAAAATTCCTGATCTTTTAATGTGTAAATAATGTTTATTTTAAAGGTTTTACTACTCAAAACAAAATCAGAACAGGGGAGTCAAACTACAGTGACAGTAGATGACAGAAAGTAGCTCTGCATTGAAAGAACAAATAACTGCACATAAATTACGTCAACAGTACAGATAAAATAATTAGTTGTTTGAATTTTTCTCCATTTTATTTCTCCTTCTTTGTATTTTCCCCTTCGTTGGTGCACCTCCTCAAAAGAGACAGTAGAGGAAACACTGGAAAGTGTGCTGATCTCACATCTTTGCTCCTCAAACAAACAGGCATTTTATTATGTTTTAGTTTTCAAAATATCATTTCCTGCTCTGTCTCTGTGTGTGTGTGTGTGTGTGTGTGTGTGTGTGTGTGTGTGTTTTCCACACTTAAACAGTGAAGGTGACTGCTCATTGCTAGCTTATAAAAGACTGAAATTAGATCATTCTAGTATGCAGATATGTAATTCAAAATAAAACAAAAGAACAAAATCCCTCCTGTTTATCCAGTAAAATAGACTTTAGTTTGGAGGTGCAGTAAATTGCACCTTTCAAAAAGTCCTGTCTGGGCTATTAAATGTCTCAGTGCACAGGAAGGATTACTGTGAATAAAGTCAACAGTAATTTAAACCTCTTATTAAGATGACATATATGAATTGTGACCCAATAGCAAATCCTTGTGTTCTGCAACACCAGAGGGTATTATTCACCTGCTCCCACTGAGCTTACTTTGACCCACCTCTCAAAATCTTTTGGCTTCAGTCACACAACAAACTGGACTGGGGTGTTATGGAATTGGGAGTGTTACATAAACGTGACTGAATATATCAAAATCAGGGAGGGGATTTTACCAATGAGTCAGATTTTTACCAGCCACAGTCATCACGTCAGAAACTCAAGGCAAATGGGGTCACAGCACAGTGAGCTGAAACGCTCTCAGGAATGGATCCAGAACTTTGTTAAAGCTTTTCAACTTCAGACCAGCTGCAGGTCATTATACAGTTAAGTTTCAGTTACCAGCACAGATGATGGACATTAGTGACTTGGCTTTTATGTTAAATTAAGTTCACCAGTGCAAAGTCTGTAACTAGCAAGACTCACGCTAAACTTACATTTCAAATCAGAGTTATTAATGAAGAAACTGTGCATCAAATTAAATGAAAAACAAATGTTGATATTCTGTCGCTTTGGTTCACATCATAAAAACTATTAAAACGTTTAAAAGCAAAATTGTCTGTAGCTATTGTCATGGCCGGGGAGGAAACAGGCGAGGAATGGCTGACACGAAGGACTCCAGAAGTCAGCGTAACTTAAAAGGGATTTATTTAAGCAGGGGAAAAACAAATACAAAAATCTTGGAAGGGAGACGACGGTCAAACACAGGGAACACACGGGCACACAACATCAACGACGCGACAAGGAACACATGGAAACTGAGGGCTTAAATACACACTGGGTAATCAGGGCAAGAGGAAACAGCAGGGAACAACAGGTGAGGCAAATGAAACTAATTACACAGGGGAAGCAAAGCTGAACACAAAGCACAGGAAAACCAGACTGTCAAAATAAACAGGAAGTGACAAACCAAGGAACATACTGACTAAACAACAGGCACAGACTCAGGACAGAGACGCAGACATATCACAACACTAGGAAACACAAGACATCAACCTACTGGGAGGACACACTCAGGAAATAAACTAACACAAAACGCTGGGCCAACGGCCCAGGACATGACAGCTATGGTGGTGACTCAGTGAGGCTTTGCGATCGATGTTTGACGTGGGTTTAGCCCTGTTAATTATTAACATTATTATAGTGATAACAACAGATAAGGTCAGTTTTCAGGTTTTTTATAAAAAATTTTTTAACTATGAAGATCTTAAATTTGTAGAAATGTTCCTGAGCTTAATTGACACAATGTTAGCTCAATATAACCTACCTAACTTGTCTGCAAACCGTACTGGCAGAGCGGCAATAAAACTTGGAAAAAGTGTGACCAACTGGAAACGGACAACATTTGCCTTCAAAGTGAAAGTTGTGCCTTACCACTGCAACTGACACATTTCAAAAGGTACAACTTTTACTTTGAACACAAATGTTCTTTGTTTTTGGTTTGTGTTGCTTTCCACAGTTTCACTATTGCTCAGCAAGTAGTTTGCAAGTATTTGTACACAAGTCGGTCTCTTCCATGCAGACTACATGTGACCGCAGCAACCTGCTAGCGACCAAAGCAATCACGAGGAGGTTTTTGGTATATCACCGTAAATCTCTTTGCAACCAACTTTTCATCTGGTCAGGGAATAAACATTTTTCCGTAGCGATGGTGGTTTTTAGGCCTCCAGGCTGGCATGAATGGGGCTTTAGCAATCAGTTTCACAGTAACTGCCAGCAGCCTTCAGCAGCCACTTGCCAATCAGTCAGGAAATGTATATCTTTCCCAACCAAAGCCAGTTTGTGATTTACTACGTGTATTTTTGGGTTATTTGAACTGGAAAGCTAAAACTCTTCTAAATGCTAACACAAAGTTCATAGCACATATCTATAGTAATACAAGGTGTGATCAAAAAGTGTTGCTACTACTCCTATAAAAAGTAAATAGCCATCCCTGATTTGAATTAGGCTTTTATTCCATTCAAGACTGTCTCCTTGTGCAGCACGGCATCACTTCCAGTGTTCGGTGAAGTCCTGCTCTGACCATGTGCAAATGTGAATCTTTCATTATGTCAAAACAGCAACCCTTCAATTTGAAAATTAATTTTGGGAATGAAAGTCCACAGAGGTGAGTAATCAGGTAAAGTTTTACAGGTGTAGATTTTCTTTTTTTAAAAAGTGCTTCAGGATGTTACAGGAGAACTGAGCATTGATATTCGGGCCCTGGGTGATGAATTCCCTGAACACAATGCTGGTGTTTCCAACAAAGCAGTAACCATGATCGTGCTCGAGCTCCTGACCTGATGCACTGTCTTCACTGCCTGTGGGCTCACAAAATTTGAGATGACCTTGAATGAAAATGCAACCAAATTTAAGTCAGGTGTGACCTTTTTTTTTTTTTTTTTTTTTTTTTTAGAGGCATAGTCTTGTAGATTAATTATTTAATAAGATAAATACACATGAAGTTAATTTTCTACCACAGCTGATGGATTTCTTTAACAGCGCCACAGCCAGACTGCTTGCCCTTTTCAAGTTCCCTTTGTTAACGTGTAGTCTGTTATTTGGAGCTTGTTTCCACATTGGTTGTCTTTGTTGGTTGTGAAGATGTTTGAAATCTCTTGGTTTGTCTATCTACATGTGTTTTCTAAGGTACCGAGCTTTCAGGGCTGCTATAGCTATCCCAGTCTTGAGAGTATTTCTATTTTAAATAACACTTACCTGGATCTTTATTTTTTGATGGATGGTTTCATATTTTTCCTTCCAGCTGCAGATTCTATATATGTGGGGATGGAAGACTAATCGACTCCTCTGTTGGGGTCTTGTAGTGCAGCTTTACATTCCTTCCTTCAGTTTCAAGCTGTGTTTCCAGACATTGGTGTTTTTGTCACCAGGACCGGCCTCTTCTTTCAGCAGTGCCTACAAATTTAGACATGACTGAGTGTCTTAACTGGCGTCACTGTTGAATTTTGTCATGGCACTGTTGCAGCTTCACATTGCTCTCCTTTATTCAGCTGACTTGGATGCTATATGGATTTATACTTGCATGGAATAAATGTATTCAGCACCTTTTTCACACTGAATTGGCTGTGAGAACCCGACTGGCACATATATTGGACAGAAATGAGATGCCAACTCTCCTCATCAGGGGCACTGATGTCCCCAGACTGGAACTTTGGCATGACCATACCTTCCACAGGTGTTTCTGCACCTGCTTCATCTTCTAGTTTAGCTCTGACTTTCTGTTTGAGGTCTAGGTCAACATAAAGCGCTCTAGTTCAAGCCAGTTCAATTTTCATGTGTCATTCGGTCTTCATGCTAAAGTCCAATTACAGCATAGGCTTTCAGAACGACATTTTTTGACATGGTGCTCATATTTGGCAGAAAGCGTCAGCTGTCTGTGCTTTCCAAAACCTCCAAAACACAGTTCTTGTAATATGTTTTAAAGTGGGACAACACAGTGGCTAAGGTTTGGTTAGGTTTGGGAACAATTGTGGTTGTGGTTAACCTCTCAAGCCCTTGGCTATTTTCCTTTTTTTTTAAATTTCCACCTGAAAAAACAGTCAAATTCAGTCAGTAACTGATGCAATACTGTGAGGCCAAAATGAACATCCTTGGGGTTAATACATTACAGTGTCCCTAATGCCGGGTTCAGACTACACAGTATTGGCAGGAAAATAAACTGACCAGAGACCCATAGATGCAACCAATGTTGTATCTTGGGTGTCTTCCAATGTCCTGATAAAGAGACTAGTATTTGTTTCAGCATTTGTCAGTAAAGCATTTTCTTAAACACTTTTCCTCACACTTCACAAAAATGAAAAACAGGCTAAAGAATAAACATTGCAGGTCTGTAAGCTATAATTTGTTCCTGACTAACATGCAGTCTGTTACCAATAAAAACATAAAGTGTAGGAGAACCACTAAAACAATGACAACCAGTTTTGTACTTGATGGTGTATGTATTTTTGTACATGTAGATACACTGTTACAGGAGTTTGTTTGTTTGTTTTGTAATTTCCTGATTTATTTTGTAATCCATGTTTGACTTTCAGTCTAGTTTGTTCAACTTCTGTCCTTAGTCGGGTTTCCCACCAGTTTCCTTTCACACCTGATCTCAATCAAGTCACTTAATACCTGCCTTCACAGGACTCTGTGCAGTCCTATGAAAAACCAAGTTCACCCTGTGATTGAGTAGCTTCTAGAACCATCTTTAGCAGCAGTGACTTGAAGTAATAATTTTCTGTATGACTTCACCAGTCAGGCCCTCTCTTTACATGGTCGACTCAATGACCGGAAGGCAGCCAGGTCACCCCTCCACCACTGTGCTTGACAGTTGGCATGAGGTTCTTATGCTTATGTTATAGTGTGTTTAATTTTCACCAAACATGGTGCTGTACATTATGCCCAAACATCTCCATTTTGGTCTTGCCTGTCCAAAGGACATTGTCTTGTGGTTTGCTCAGATGCAATTTTGTAAACCTAAGCTGTGCTGCCACGTTCTTTTTAGAGAGGAGAGGCTTTCTCCTCAAACTCTCTGACAATGGACTAATGGGAGGACAGCGCTATATGCACACACAGAGAAGGGCAATCGGGGAAGTGGAGACAGCTGGGGAAAATTAGACATGGCTAAACAAAATCATAGGGGACAAGAAAAGGGAACTAAAATTAGAAGCAAGGCATGAGGGACATCTTACTATCAAAACAAAGCAGGGAGTGAGATGAGATAACTAAACGTGGAAACAGAGACACACAAATGCCCATAATACAGGAGAAATGACACAATAGGATGGAACGCTGAGGGAGAACTAAACTCTAAAGCAACCAGGAACTAGAAGACTAAATACTCTGGGGAAAAGTACATGAAGTAAATATAAACACTAAGTAAACCAAAAATCAAATAGAATATTTAAATAACTAAAACTTGAAAGACCACAAAGTCAGAAACATACACCTGTTTACTCCAGACCAGCAAACTACCAGACTGCTTTTATAGAGGTGTTCACACTTGCTGAAGTTAATCAGGTACATTTTATTAGCATCACTTGGCTGCTACTTACCCTCTTAACCCCTATGGAAGCCGTAAGGGTGTGCTTAGTTTTTCACAGGACTTCATATAGTCCCCGTGCTCTGGCATCTTGCATTTGGCCCTCTTTTCTGTGCTGATTTTTAGTTACTTCTGACTAAAATCCCACCAGAGGCTGAATCAAAAAAGTTAAGTGACAGTTTAGTTTGAGACTCCAAAGAAGTTCGGTGCTCATGTTTGAAGTTTGTGAGTTGGATTTTTCATTACGTCAGTGTTTAAGTTCATAGCTCACGATGGCCAGCAGCATCAATTTCTGTTTAAAAGTTCTTGAGACTGTTCTCAGTATTAGTTACTTGGTTCTTGGTTTTGGAAAAGGGTATCATTCACCTCTAATCACAACAGTGTGCCTCTTTATGCAGCTCTACGGTGTCAGGTCAGCAGCTTCAGCTCAGGTGTCTTCCCTCAATAAAAATAAATCTTTTCCCTGTTGAAGCTGAAGCAGTTTGACAGCTCGTACTGATGGGAAATTTTTACAGTTGGCAGATCAAAAACAGAAGGTTTTGCTCCTATTTTAATTCACTTTTACCCATAAAATACTTTGTCTTTAGAGGAACTTTTCTGTTTTTTCTTTAGCAGTCAGACATAGACTGGCCTCCCTAACAGGAAACCTGCCCCCAGCAGGTAGGACTGTAGTCTGAAACCTATTTATTGGAATTCATGTATTTCTTGTATGTGTCTTCTGAAGGGTGTCTTGCTGAGGATAATGAACAATTATCACTGTAAATATATATGTAAAAGGTGCCAGCTGGTCCCTTAGTGGCAGATATATCAGCACAGCTATTAAAGCAGTTTTCTTTGCTGTCTTCTGGGGTAAAGAGGCAAATAAACACTGAGGTTTGGGAGAGCTGCAGAACTCCTGGAACCTTGTCTGTCTTCACACTTTCTGTGTCAATAATGGAACAGGGGATGTGTGTAGCGCTTTTCAATAGATATTTGGTAGCTCCTGTGGATATTTCATTTGCATCCATTTGGCAGATGTTAAAGTATATATATTTAACGTCTGTGAAATCAAGCTTAAAGTAGTAAATTGAAGTTTTTTGTTTGTGCACATAGTATCACAGCTGGAGCTGGATTAATAGGTTTGAGAGTTTAAAAAACCAGTGTAACAAATTTATTTGTGAATGTTTACCATAAATATTTTGGCAACTATGTGTGAATATGCTTATTTCATGACCAAAGAGATTCCATGTATATCTGTCAGCTTGGCTATGTTACCCATGAGCAAGCACAGAACAGAACTGACATCACTAACAATAAAACATCACTAACAATAAAACAATAAAACAATAAAACTGACAATGATTAAGTCAGGTACAGCAAATAAATAAACACTATCTTATCTTATCTTATCTTAAATGATGGAGGCTTGAAGGCCGTCTGTACTGCTTAATCAGTGTACCCTATAGGAGCTAGGAATGGAATGGATAAAAGTGTATTGGCAGAACCTTTAGCTGAATTTAGCCTGCCTGAGCTAACACTGTACTCATTACAGGAGAACTGAGACTGAGCTATGTTAGAGCATTAGTGATTCTGTTCTACTGTATATTTGCCATTTGAAGGTGTTCAAATATTGTAAAGTAGTGATTTTTTTTTAATAGCCTACTGTTATATATGGTGTATATATGCCATACAACATTCAAAATATCAGCAAGGAATGAATAAAATTAACTTTTTTACTAGATGACTAGAAAAGTTTCACTGAAGTCACATTTTATGCTTTTGAAAAATTTGCATACATTTTGGACAGAAGTAATGAGAAACAGATGCCTCAGTCTGTAGAGAAATTGCATAATATTTACAAGGTTACTAGTTTGTCTTTCTCTGTTTGTTTGCAAACTCCTGCTACATAATCAGGAATTGAGCAACCAAAACTGGCACACAGGTTCATCTTAGGCCCCTGAATTTTCTTCTATATATCAGATATTATGATGACATCACATTGCCTAGCAACCATTCACTAACAAGCTGACATGAGCCATTTGTAGCATTTACACATATGCCATGTTATAAAAGTGTTGTATAATCTCAATTTCATAACAGTAACATCTAATTTATATCCACAAAACTTTCATTATTCATGATATATAGTGACATCCTCAGGTTGACTAGCAGCCACCTAACAAAGGCCTAAAATCCCTGACACCTGCAACATGGGCGATGCTACTTATAAAAACATATAGCTGTGGAAAGTAAAGAAGTTTATTTGAATCTTTAGTGCACTCCCTTGTATGAGTATATCGTAAATTTCCAAGGTGTGAATGTGTATGACTGAAAATAAAGCAGGAAGCTGTTAGAAAAACATAAATTTGCCTTTCCAGTTTCCTCTGGACAAATATAGGCTAATGACCTGAAAGTACAGTAAATTAAGATTTATTAGCACACCACAAGCCCACAAAATTGGTTTTGCAGGATTAACGTATTTTGAAATTGGAGGCTCTGAGGCGCAAATTATTTAGAGAAGTGTAAACTCTCAGCCTCCGGCCAACTTTCACTGTTACTGGGATGCTGGTCTCTCATGTCCATTATAAAAACACAAGTGACAGTTGTGAAACTAGTTCAAATGTTTTCTTTAATGCAGAGGCAGCCACATTAATGAGAGTTTATTTTCCTGCAAACATATTATCCTAACCCAAAATATACTGATACTCTGGGGATTTCTACATGTATTTTTCTAATACAGCAACTAAGATTTACAACACTTAATTCATCTCCAACTTGTAAAATCTTGCATGATTCATATAAAAGTGTACTATAAAGTGTCCGGGTTACTAATTAGAATTCAAACATACCTTGAAATGAATAATGCAAATTCTATATGCCTCAGAGATGCGACTTTGTTTTGATTTACTGAGGTAAACAGCAGATTTTGAACATCTGCTGAGTAGCAAGATGGCGCCAGTGTGTTCGGCAGGCCGTCGACCTCTCGTTACTTTGTTTTTATTGTTTTCATGTTCAGTATTGTGCGCTGAGTCTCTGCTTGTATATGATCGCCAATCTCTCCTGGACATTCAGCTTCGAGCCGAAAGTTTAGGTGTAATTGATTATGGTGGACACGATACTCTGCCCCCACACCTATTGAGTGTTCCAACTCCCCTCTTCCGGGCATTGGATTTGTGCTCTCGGCGAAAGCGCCGCCGTTACCGTGGCAAGCGTGGTGGACAGCTGGTGAAACTCAAGGGCTGCCTGGCACGCTCGGCCCCCATGGTTCCAGTAAATAACGGATTGCTGTTTTCTATGCCACGGCGTTTTCTGGATCCGATCGACACTGGCCTGCTGCTCGTCTCTAGCGTGGATAGGTGCACCCTGTCATGTCCCCCCTGCTTCTCTGGGCTCCGCCAGCGCGGAGTTAACCCGAGGAATCTGAAGACACTACCTCGGGTCCCTCGGTCTGCTAAGCCACAGGCCGCGGCCCCCGTTAGGTTCGGCTTGGTTAACGCCAGGTCTCTGGCAAATAAAACCTTCATTGTAAGGGACTTCATCACTTCCAGTAGCCTGGATTTTCTCTGTATAACAGAGACCTGGATCGAGGCTGTTGATTCCAGTGTTTTTGTGGAGCTTTTACCGTCTGGATTCTCCTACTTAAGTTCCCCTCGGACTTCCAGACGCGGAGGAGGAACGGCAGCTGTTTACAAGAACAACTTCAAATGTAAGCCACATCATATACCATCCTCAAGCTTCGAGGTAACTTTATTTGAAGTGAATTGTTCTAACCCAGTGCTGTGTGCCGTCGTCTACCGTCCCCCGAAATTTGACAAAGACTTTCTAGGTGAATTTTCTGATTTTTTATCAGGTATAATGACTGAGTATGATCATGTGCTTATACTTGGAGATTTTAATATTCATGTATGTTGTCCTGCGAAACCGATGGCGAAGGACTTTCTTACTCTTATAGACTCTTAATTTGGTGCAGTGGGTGACTGGCCCCACACATGAACATGGTCATTCATTGGATCTTATTCTCTCTTATGGCTTGCCTGTGACTGATCTAGAAATAGGTGATAATATTATCTCTGATCATATGCCTGTTCTGTTAAATGTTGTTCTATCTGCTGCCACAGTTAAACCTCTCCTTCCCGCTGGTCGGTGTCGAGTTTTTAACTCTTCTGCTCTTGCACAGTTTTCTGCTGCCTTTGAGCAGCTTAACGTTCCCTCTGACTTAGATACAGAGCAACTAAGTCTCTGGTTGGACGGATCTTGTAAGTGTATCTTGGATGCTGTAGCACCTAAGAAAATCATGCAGTCGAAAGTAAAAACTGATCCGTGGCTTAATGACAAAACTCGCACCGCCAGGCGGGAATGCCGTAAGGCTGAACGTAAATGGAATAAGGACAATTTGCAAGTTTCCTTCCAGATCCTCAAAAACTGTTGGCGACACTACCAGAACACCGTCAAGGAAGAAAAAAGGGAATACCTATCCAAGATTATTGTGTCCCATCGTGATAACTCACGTATGTTGCTTAAAATGATTGATTATGCCCTTAATGCCCCGCAGCCTGCCTGTGTAGAGGCATGTCCTAAACCATGTGATGATTTTCTGCACTTTTTTAAAGATAGGGTAGCTGCTGCAAGAGCCCTTATTTAACCACCTATTTATGATCCTTCCTGTATGGCTCCTTATCCAGCCCTGTCTGAAAAATTTGAATCAGTGAATCTGACTTTTTTAAAGGATATAGTCGAACATATCAAGCCATCAGGTTCTCCTCGTGACCCTGCTCCCCCTCAGTTTCTTAAGGAGCATAGGACAGATTATTCTTGACATTGTAAACAACAGCCTGCTGTCAGGTACAGTTCCTGCGAGTTTTAAGCACGCTGTGGTGCAACCTCTTCTTAAGAAACCCGGCCTTGATCAAACAGTTTTAGCTAATTTTAGACCTATTTCTAAGTTGCCTTTTATCTCCAAAGTTTTAGAGAAAGTTGTTTCCACTCAGGTTACGTCCTATCTAGACGAACATAACATTGCGGAAGTTTTTCAGTCAGGTTTTAAGGCCCTGCACAGTACGGAGTCTGCGTTATTGCGAGTTTTTAATGATATTTTCAGGGCAAATGATGCCGGGGAGCATGTTGTTCTTGTTCTCCTCGACCTAACTGCAGCATTCGACACAGTGGACCACAGTATTTTATTAGCTCGTTTACGAACCCAGTTTGGCTTCAGTGGCACCGCATTAGAATGGCTTAGGTCTTATCTGGCAGACAGAACCATGTCTGTAAGGTTAGCCAATTTTGAATCTTCATCTGCTCCCCTACTTTATGGGGTCCCTCAAGGCTCAATCCTCGGTCCCCTGCTCTTCTCACTTTACTTGCTCCCATTGGGCTCAATACTTAGAAAACATGGGATCTCCTTTCACTATTATGCAGACGATAGCCAGATATACATGCCCTTAAAAAAAGGTACTCACACGATTAAGCCGTTATTGCTGTGTCTTGAAGACATTAAGGCATGGTTGGCCTTAAATTTCCTAAATTTTAATGATAAGAAGACTGAGGTAATGGTGTTTTGTCCCAGTGGCTCCTACGCAACATCTTCCATTGACCTGGGGCCCTTGGCACCTTATTTAAGGCAGACCGTCTCAAACTTAGGTGTAAAAATTGATAGCGACTTTAAAATGGATTCCCAGGTCAGGGCAGTGGTTAAGTCCTGTTTTTACCATCTTAGGCAACTGGCAAAGATTAAACCGATCCTTTCAAAACCACATTTTGAAACAGTGATCCATGCCTTCATTACATCTCGGCTTGACTACTGTAATGCTCTTTACCTTGGAATTAGTCAATCCTCCCTTAAGTGCCTTCAGCTCGTCCAAAATGCTGCTGCGCGGCTTCTGATGGGGGCCAGAAGGAGAGAGCATATCACTCCTATTCTGGCTTCACTACACTGGTTGCCAGTACATTTTAGAGTTCATTTTAAGATTCTCTTATTTGTTTTTAAATGTTTACATGGTCTTGCCCCATCTTATCTCTGTGAGCTATTAAACCCATATCTCCCAGCTCGTTGCCTCAGGTCGGCTGATCACCTGCTCCTAGAGGTACCAAGGTCGAAGTTGAAGCTCAGGGGTGACAGAGCTTTTAGTGTTTCTGCTCCTTTATTGGCGACTTTTAAGACTTTTATTCCCTGGCTTTTAATACATGCTGAGACTCGTTTTTATTCGTATTATTTGTTTTATTGTGTTGGTGCTTATTGTCGTTGTTGTCATTGTTATGTGTATTAGTTTATTTGACTTCTATCTGTACAGCACTTTGTTGCAATTGCTGTTGTTTTAAAGTGCTTTATAAATAAAGTAGTAGTAGTAGTAGTAGTATTTAATACCATCTCCTTTCTGTAAGCTCAGGAGGTATAGCAGGAGGTAGAGCAGGTCACCTACTAACTAGAAGGTCCGTGGTTCAATCCCTGGCTGCTCCAGTCTTCATGCCAAAATATTTTTGGGCAGGATACTGAACCCCAAGATGCTCTCCGATGCAACCATTGAAATATGAATCTGTGTGAATGCTAGCTCGGAAGCACTTACCTTTAGAAAGAAGTGCTTGTATGAATGTGTGTGAAAGCGCTTTGAGTGACCAAAGTAGAGTAGAAAAGTGCTATATAAGAACCAGTGCATTTGCCATTTACCATTTAAAAAGCACAAAACTAAACTCTTCAGTATGCTAAGTGTTCTTAATTCTATTCTCTAATCCATCCATCCATTCATCCATCCATCAATTCATTCATCCATCCATCCATCCTTAATCCCTTTTTCAACTTTATTCACTAAAATTTTTAAAAGGATTGTGCATTGCACTAAAGTAATGGGCTTGTCTTAGTCACCCTGGTTGTAAAATCTAAAGGTATACAGCATCAAATCTGCATGATTTTGTTTTTTCTGCTTTTTTAGTTGACTGAAGGCAGCAGAGCGTATTTTAAATGCACGACTAACATGTCGTGTTAGCTTCCATTCTTGCCTACTTTAAGCACTGATTTTTGGTTGCTGCCAACCCCAAGTAAGTAATTCTTTAGTAACCAATCAGTCCCTCTAGGATTTTGTATTATTTCTGTGATTAACAACAACACCCTCACCCCCACCACACACACTAAATCAAGAAAATTGATCAATATTTCCAAGAACTTTCAACTTTTTTTGATTACTGCACCTTTATTCCATGAAGTTGCCAACAAAGCTCTTATAAAACAACATTTGGACCATGACCTATCCAATGATTTCATAGCTGTGTATATAGTTAAGGAACACTGAAAAGAACTGATGTTAAAGACTAAAAAATTAACTCATCAATTGCATTTTAAGTTGATGCAGGTTTTTTTTTTCCAAAATAAGTTCCACAGAGGAACATAGTTGCATGTAATGTTGATATAATTATAATTTACTGCAACAAAAAGCACATAAACCTTTCCCCACATGATTTAGAAAATTTTGAGAAGAGGTGCTGCAAAGCATATTTAACCACAGCAATCACAAATTCCATAGGGACTGACTAATTCCTCTGCCATGTTCGACAGCTGGTCGCTAATGCCTCCTGTCTGCGGTTTGGTGCTTGGTAAGTTGTGCACAGAGGTTTTTATCAGAGCTCTTTGAGTAAAACAGCTTCCTGCTGTGTCTGGAAGCATGATTGATGAGAGGGTCAAGTTTACATTCATCCAAAACAATGAGCTGAAAGAAACCAAAACACTTTGACACGCTCATCTTTGTTCGTAACACTTACACAACACATTTTGATTATTTCAACTTTAAAGGCAGGGTGAGAGTAGTCTGACTGTTCTGTGCTTAGACAACCATTTTTCCACTGTCAAAAGCCTTCAGAGAAACATTTGGTCTTACTCACAAGAAGCTGACAACATGCTGAGTTCACATGCACCTGATGAAGTGAGAAGTCAAACTGTGTGTTGTTTTGACAGCATGTTTTCACAATACAAAACAATGAGATCCTGCGTATTTGTGTGAATTAAACTTCAGACTCATGTGTAAATAAAGCTGATCTCTGACAGGCTTTGTGGTGCAAAGGATAGCACGTTAGATTTCTAGTCACACACTTGAGATGTGATTAAAAGGTTGTCGGTTTGAGACACACCAGTCAGATCTCTGTTGTTTACACATGTGGTTGTAACTGGGAAATGTCACCTTCTAGTGTGGTATGATATATCCAATCTGCACACAAATCGTTTTGTAGTAGTGGGTCATCTCTAGCACGTCAGTGGTTCAATTTCCTGGCGCCTCCAGTCTGCACGTCAAAGTATCCTTGGGCAAGATGCTGATAAGAGTAGAAAAACAATGGAATCAATGCCATTTTCTTAACAATGTGTGTTTAATGATAGCACAAATCAGTCATCCCTAAGTGCCACCACTGAGGATTAGTTATGAAAATTTAGGAAACATACTGATGTTGCATGTGTTCACATTTCTCAGTTTAATAAGATATCTTTCCCACGTTTGAGTTGAACCAAGAGGCACTGAAAAAGTTTGTAATTCAAGACCCAAAGTGCTTATTGTTGAGACAAGTACACATTTGCTTGTCCTGAAATCCCACAGCTGTGTTTAGCTAACCACAGCGAGCGAGTCCTTAAAAGACGCCACATGAGATGAGGCTGCTATTTCATAGAGTTTGCTGGTTCAGTTGAGGCTTTGTGGGACACTTTTCTTAGTATTGCCGTCTGACTCTTCTTTCTGGATCAGGACCAAAGTGGTTTGTGAACAGACAATGCTAAAAACATCCACTGTGTGCTATATTTACCGCTGAATTTGTGCTGTATTTATGGCAGAGAGGATGTTTGTACGAGTCCTGCTTTGACACAAGAAAGGAGCAGTTAGCTTATGAATGTGAAAATCAAATGTTCATATTCATAAGCTAGCAGGATCTAGTTTGGAATTATCATATTTCAAACATGCCAAACCACATCTGCTATCGTTAATCCTGTGCAGCTCATCAACACACAGACACATCGCAGCCTCTCTAATTAAAATTCAACCACAGTTCCCATGACATGACTCTGGTGTGGGGAAATCCAGCGATTTACAGGAAGAATCATAAAACTGTAACCCAGACTATAACAGGAAACTATGGGCATTAACCTACACTTAGTGACTCCTTCGTCAGCTAATATAACTACAGAACTGAACTTACTCATCCTCTTAGCTGTGTTGGCCTCCGGCTCGTAAAATAACCATCAGCATAAAATCTCTTTGACTCTTTCCAATGACTAATTACACATGGCAAGAATCCTACTGAAAATTAGATCACCGATATCTGGCAGATGGTAGAGAACTGTGGAAATCAAGTCAAGTCCAATAAACAGTCAAGGACTTCTGCACAGTAGAGCTACTGTATATGTGACAGGGGTGGGGGAGCTTGTGTTTGGCCCACCATTTTCCAGCCTCCCTCTATTGCATCAGTAGCAAGCGGAGAGATGTGGTCCATTACTCTTCCTCTGTTAACAAGCATCTGGACCAGGTTCCAGGCAATCGGCTGCCACACAGCGACCGGCTGTTTGCTGCAAGGGTGGCCTGAATGCCTGTAGTAATGAATCAGTTCTGACTGTCGCAGCAGCTCATAAGGAACCACATACACACTCACTGCAGAGTTACACTCTAAGATTTTGACTGAATCCTGCTGACACCGAGCGTTGGACTCTGTTTGTTTGGGTTTTACTCCATCCAAAACCTTCCCTGCTGGTCACCGTGGTCTATTTGTTGTTGATGATTGGACACAGAGTGAAAATAAGGGAATAACATTCAGAGTGACACATTCTGGGTTTTATGCTTCAAACTGTTGAACAGCATGGCATGTTGTCACACCAGCTGAGTCACAGTCAATCCTGACTCAGTTCAGCCGACACGGCGAAATGCGCTAAGTGCTGTTTTTAAAAGGACAAGTACATCATTTTTACACACATCCAAATCTGTTTACAGATTTTGTATAAAGCCTTTTGAAGTAGTTGGGGGAAATCTACTTGAGTCGGTATCTGTTTGATCTCCAAGCAGCATAGCGTTAGTTCAGGCAGGTCTCAAAGTCAAGCTCGGCTGCAATCCCGGCAGACCAGCTTATCTCATTACCAGCCCACATCAGCTGATGGCTCAGCTGATATGCTTCTACACATCCAACTGGTAAATCTTTTATAGAGCACACTGTTTAATCTGCTTCAGTCTGCCCACAGTTGCTGCGTATGTGCATATCACTTTTCAACCCATCTCCACCCCAGTCCCTCCTTTTCATGCTGTATCTGACTAAATCAAAGTGATCACTGATGTCTGTTTTGTCTTGCTGCTACTCTCACCACCATTTCCCTTCCTGCATGTTTGTGTAAAGGTTGAGAGGCCCTAGACTAGAGCCATGCCACTGAATATAAATGACTGGAAATAACAAACTTCTTTTGACTATAGTGTTCCAGACTGAAATGAGCTCATCAGTCCTCTGTAGCAACTTGAGTGGTGCATCAGCCATTACAAACATAACACACCCGAATCTTCAACTGAATTGTCAGTAGGAGATAATACATATACTGTATTTTTATAAGAAAGGGTAACTGGACTGCTGCAGAAGTATGGGGTGTCTGGCCCGTTGTTGCGGGTCATTCAGTCCCTGTACAACCACAGCGAGAGCTTGGGCCGTATTGCAGTAAGTCGGACTCGTTTCCTGTAGGTGTTGGACTTTGGTAGGGCTGCCCTTTGTCACCGATTCTGTTCATAATTTTTATGGACAGAATTTCTAGGCGTACCCAAATGGTGGAGTGCCCACTCCGGCTCAGGGACGAGTTGCTGCCCCAGGTTGAGGAGTTCAAGTATTTCAGAATCTTGTTCACAAGTGACAGGAGAAGGGAATGGGAGATTGACAGACAGATTGGGGCTGCATCTGCAGTGATGCAGACGCTGCACCGGAATGTCCCTACACTCGGGCACTACCCAAAGCTCGTGACCATAGGTGGTCACGAGCTTTGGGGGGGAGCTGGGGAGAGGGATGTCTGGGCTTCTTTGCTTAGGCTGCTGCCCCACAGCCTGGCCCCAGATTAGCAGAAGTGGATGGATGGATGGATGGATGGATAAGATGAGCTGTCTAATTATTTTATTTATTTATCTTTTTTTTTTTTTTTTTACCATTTTTAGTGTGTGGATATTTAGTAGTGGTTGCTGGCAGAGTGCCAAACTCTACAAAGGAAATGACACAGGCACCAATTTTTGAACTGGCAGTAAAAAGCAAACTAATAAACCAACATAATAAACTCCAAGGACCTCCAGAGTGTTATAGTGTTAGTGAAAAAAAATCACAATTACTCAGATGAGTCCTTATCCATTATGTTAGACTAATGCTTCTCATGAGAGGAGATGAAAACTCTGCTGAGGCAATAGCCGTGCGAAGAACCAGTGGCTGATAGGTGAATGCCATGAAGGCCGTAACCTAACAAATGGTGGATGGGCATGAGCATGAGAGATGGGGTATGCCTTCTCAAATGCACAGTTCACCGTGTGTTCAGTTCCAAAGCAGTGACTTTTTGCAGTATTTCCATTTCATGCTACATTGTTAGGTTATTGTTTTGTGTTTGTTTTTTTAAATGCAGGCTAACTTATTTTACTTTGGCTCTGCAACATTTATCTGTCTAGTTTCCAGCTATTTTGAATAGACACTGTTCTAAGTGCTTGGCTTTTTCAACAGTTTTCTCTACAGTAGGCCCGCTGTGATGTCACTGAAGCTCCACCCACCTGCTGTTTAAAGCTTCTGTTTGTAAGAGACAGCCAATCAGCAGATAGTTGAGTTAAAGGGAAATGAGCTAAAACAGCTTGTTTCAGACGCTAAATAAATTGAGGGACTGCATCAAGGCCCAGTACAAGATAAATAATGATTACTATTGAAATTTGACTTATGCAAAGCTGTTCTATTAGAATCCAATAGTGAAATTATGGAGCTGGAAATGAGCATGATACTATAGGTCACCTTTAAAACTAAGTACAATGATAGCTTGTGCAGCAGCATTGACCTTGTTTATTTTTAATACTTCTGTTATAGTTTGGAATGAAAACGAGTGTACCTCTACTTGAATACAGGAATTCAGTTTTTACAGGTACTCATAAAGGATCTGAGTACTTTTTCCACCTCTGGTTCATAAATGTGTTATGAGAATTGTTTCAAAAAGCGTTCTGTATTTTGCGATCTGTTTTTTTATGATGACTCATTTGGGTTTGGTTTCTGTCTCCCACAGTGCTGGAGTGATGACTGACCATGCAGCACTTTGGAACAAATGAGTGAAGTTTACGCATGCAGAAGATGCAAGAAGTTGCACATTTAATTTGATTACCTTTGAGTACTAAAATATGCTGCAAAGGGTTTTATCTACAATGGGTTCTTAAAATTGCTGCAAGACAATCGCTTTCAACAATTTTGCTGACAGGATCTCTTGGTGGGAGTCAGTGAGTGGGGGCCGGCATGTGGCCCCCTGATCTAGGGCCTCCAGATGTGCAGCTGACTCTTCCTGGTTTCGGGAGTGTGTTTGAGGATGCTGAGGATCTTCAGGCACCGCTGTCTTCTGGTGGCTTCTGCCAGCCGTCAATCCATTCAGGAGGCCTCTGCTGTCTTCCCAGGACCTCGCTGCCACTCTCCTCGCTTGGGCGTGACCTCACCTCCCTACTTAGCTGTAAGACAGCCGGATCCCACATAGAAAAGACCATGGAGGACTTTGCCACTACAGCTCACACAGACACCCAAAACAGCACCCCAAGGTTCAGCTGCTATCCTCAACCTTCCCTCCCAATTTCCTACATGCTCAATAGCAGTGCCACATCTTCATCTATTGCCTCACCACCTTCCTCTCTTTCCTCTGCCTCTTCATCTCTACTTTTTGCCTCTTGCCTGCCTCTTACTGATGCTAACATCAAATTGTTGCAACAACAAAAGCCACAGGAGGAGTATTGCTCTATAAAACAAGAACCTGCAGAAGATTTCTTGCCATGTAAGAGAGAGCCGTTTCAAATGAACAACAAGCAGGGAGAGCTGTTCAATTTAAGTCAGGCCCTTCAAGGATACAGTTACCAGGACAGCACCCAGTCCCCTCTTCAGTCCCCCATGATTAACGGACCCGTGGGACAGGACCCCACGCTGGACCAGCAGGAGCAGCCGTGTCATTGGATTGACTGCAGTGCCACTTACAGCAGCCAAGAGGAGCTGGTGAGGCACATCGAGAAGGTGCACATCGATCAGAGAAAAGGGGAGGAGTTTGCATGTTTCTGGACTGGCTGTGTGAGACGCCACAAACCATTCAACGCGCGCTACAAGCTGCTCATCCACATGAGGGTCCATTCTGGAGAAAAACCCAACAAATGCATGGTGAGTTTGCTTTAGTCAACCATTAGTTTTCTGACATAAGACACAAACTATAAATTAATAATATATATGGAGAGTTTTCCCATTTAAGAAATTTACATAACAGCAATTTATTATAACAATCATGCAACTATTTTAATTACAGTTGTACCAGAAGTACTATTACTATTAGTACACTGTCAGATGGAAGGGGTCAGCTTTTTGTGTACATTAATGCTTTAAAGGGGACCTGTTACGCCTATTTTCAACTCCATGTTTTCGACTACATCAGCTTTGCACGATTTCCAGTTCAAAATTATTACTTATCCTTTGAAACAACAAACTCTGAAACAAAGGGTTTTAGCTCCACTTCCCCTCCCTTTAAGTAGATTTTCTTCTGATTCGGTGCCTCTCTTAAACAGATGGTTTGAACAGCAGTTAATGAGGGAAGGGAGCAGGATGCAGGACACAAAGTGATTACTCAATAGCTGTGAACAAACCAGACTGATACCTGCTTTATTCTCACCTCAGCACAAATGGGAACACAGACAATATACAGTACTGGGGAGCTGACAGGTTAAAGGCTGTTGGTGTCTAATCCAGTTGGCACATGCATCTCTGTTGGTTAATGTCCAGAAAAGTCAAGGGCTACAGTCTGTGTGACAACAGCTTGAGTCAAGTTTCTCTGTCAGAAGAATGGGGTTTTGTTTTGTTCCCTTCACATTGATAGATTTATCCAACATGTTGGAATCAACCTTGGACCGGTCAGTGTCATTCTGTCCAGCATCACGTCACTTCATATGGGCCACTTGGTGCTTTAACTGGGTTTCAAAGGCATTAATGTGCTTACAGTCATCTTCTGATTTCTGCCAGACTGTCAGTCTGTTAGACAGAGAGATGATTTAAAGTGTTTTCTCTCATCATGACAGGTTTCCCTGACTCATGAACGCCAGAGGAGGAAACATGGCTCTGCTAAATGAATGCATGAATGGAGGATGTGTCTAAGCATACTAAAACTGCTGATCACCCTGAGCTTATCCTGACAGATGCATCTAATTTATTACCCAGCATAGACATTATGCATTGTGCTTAGATCAGCAGATAAATCTTTTTTTTTTTTCTTTGTGGAAACGATGTTCCTAAAGAAAAGAAAATGACTTTTAATATCTGTGGTCAGTGTGTGGTTTTTGAATACTGCAAGTCCCAGGATTATTGGTGCTGCAAACATTGCTTATGCAGCTTCAGAAATACAACAGAAGTGTAGGAGAAGAGTGCAGTAAAATGTGTATATATTTTTTTTATTTACATTTTTCTATCACTTATTAACAAAGCAACTTTTGTCTGATTTCATGTCAAACTAACAACCACTGGTAGATTATTTGATTAGCTGTCACTGTGGAAAGTTAAAAAACTATTCTCATGATTTTTCAAGCAAAATGTAAAGTTGTCATTTGATTTGCTTAATTTGCTTAAAATGCTCAGCCTGTAACCGATTTGCATTACTACCCTCACCCATGTCCACAAGCTGTGCATAGTGACTGGAAGAATAAGACTGCAGGTACATGTGGCAGAGAGCTTCCTGTGAAGGATGTTCGCCCTCAGCCTTGGAGATAGGTGGAGGAGTTTGGTCATTCAGGAGGGAACTCCAATGACTAATTACACATGGCAAGGATCCTACTGAAAATTAGATCGATATCTCAGAGTAGAGCTGCTACTCATCCACATCAAAAGGAGCCAGTTGAGATGGTTCGAGCATCTGATCAGGATGCATCTTGGGTGCCTCCTACGTGAGGTGTTTCAGGTCCTACTGAGAGGACACACTGGATAGATCACATCTCACTGCTAGCCTTGGTGGGCTCCAGAAGAGCTGGAGGAGGTGGCTAGTGAGACAGAGGTTCTGGACGCCCCTGCCTTGACTGCTACTCCCACAACTGAAACCCAGATAAGCAGTGATGGATGGATGGATGGATGGCTAAAGCTGTCCTGTGTTTTGTCAGTTGCACAAACAAAAAATATCCATTGAGGTTGCTGCTATAGCTCACTTAGTGATCATGACCCATATGCCGAAAGGCTGCAGGGGCTTGGGTTTGATTCCTCCCGAGACCATTCGTGTAATTGACCACTCTCTACTTTAGCTGTGTAATAAAGACTAAAAATGGTCCAAAAATATAATTTTAAAAAGTCTGTTGCAAAGTTTGTTAATAATATGGAAATGCATAAATGTTGTTATGTTATAGTAAATGGAGTTTTAACAATAATGTAAAATGTATTATTTTAAAATCAGTTTCTTGCAAGCTTCTTGACTGAAAAAAGTTCAGTTTCCTCATTAAGGGATAATGGGATATATTGCAAATGGAAAATGGCATTAAATGATTTTTTTAAAAGCTCATATACTTGGCAAATTTAACCCAGACCATTAAGATAAAGACCAATCTAGACCACACTGGGTCTGATGAAACAGAGCAGTTTCTTCATTAATCACAACAGTGGCCTTTGAGCCCCGGCGCTGCACCACACTCCATCACGTCTGTCATGAGTCACTTCATGAAACTCACTTATTTGTGGCCTGAATACATCTGTCCCATTATGACCTTCTGTTTGATGCCAAATCCCCATCCCTGAGCAGCTCTCTCCATTATTCCCTGCTGTCATCAGCCTGGGACTCCGATTAGTAATTCATTCAGAAGTTTTCACTCTGGGACACACTTCCCTCATAAGTGAATTAGTTCATTATAGTGATCCAATCTGCTGCCAGCTAATAAATATTAAATCAACATAAACACAAAAAATGAGTCATTAGTCACACTTGAACTACGTGAATAACGTCATTTCATTTTCATAAAGCTCTTATGCCAGAAGATGTGAATTAAGTCATTCCCGGTGCTGCAGTGGAAAATGAATATATCTGTCATGAATGCAGTCAGTGTTAGTTAATGAATTCAGCTTTATTTACCAGCTCGTAATGTCAAGCCTCAGATTGGATAGGTGTCATTCAGGCAGTAAACACGAGTTCCCAAAGGACTTTTAACTCCACTGTGTGAGAGTCATCACATGTAATTTATGGCACTTCCATGAAATATATAGGTAAGTACATTTGTGAAGGGATAAATCAGGGCATTTTCATATAAACATGAAAAAACCAAAACCAACAATGATCCTGAAGTCAGGAGGTGTTACAATGAAGCCAGAAAGTCTGAATATGGCTAAGGTGGATGGAGGGAAGAAAAACACTTGAAATAATCTTGCAATATTTTCTGGTTTTGACATAACAGTGCTTAAAATGATTGAAGTGATATTTCAGTTAAATTCTTTCCGCGTATATTCTACCCAAGCCAATTTTGCACGCTAACCCAACCACTCCTCACCGTGGTGTTTCCGCATCATAAAACTGATTTATCTTTAACAGTTGGGTTTTTTTTAACAGCGGTGGAAGACAGAATAAAATGATGAATTCCCATCAAAATATTTTTAGCATGAGTTATTAATACTCAGAGCACCAAAAATATAATGATAAATAATGTGTTAATCAGTGATTCAAAAAGTCATAACAAATGTGCTGTTTTACTCCTGTCTATATAACAGCTGAAGCACAAAGTGAAGGGCTCAGTTTCTTTTTGTTTTGAAAAACAACTGAACTTACACTCACTGATTTAGGCACACTCGTTCAAGTGGTCGTTAACATGAATATGTAATTAGCCAATCATATGGCAGAAACCATCCATCCTCTTATCCTGTTTGGGGTCGCAGGGGGGCTGGAGCCTGTCCCAGCTGACATAGGGAGAGAGGCAGGGTATACCCTGTATAGGTTGCAGGGCCAACACAGAGAGACAGACCACCATTCACACCTATGGGCAATTTAGAGTGACCAATTAACCTAACCCCAATAACTGCATGTCTTTGGACTGTGGGAGGAAACTGGAGTACCTGGAGGAAACCTATGCAGACATGGGGAGAACATGCAAGCACCACCCAGTAAGGCCTGGGCCAAGACGGAATCGAACCCAGACCTTCTAGATGTCATTTTAGCTGTGAGGCAGCTAAATGACATGCTAACCACCACGCCACCGGCAGCACGGTGGTGATTTTACTGATAATGGTTTGAAAAAGAAATAATCCTGTGAGTGGCAGTTCTCTAGGTGAAAATGCATTATCATTATGATAGGAAGACACCAACAACTCAAATAACAGCTCATTACAAGCAAGGTATGCATAAGAGCATCTCTGAAAGCACAACACATCAAATCTTGAAGGAGATCACATTTGCTGTAAGGTAAAAACAGGAAACTGACAATACAAGTTGCACAGGCTCAACAAAATTGGACAATAGAAGACTGGAAAAATGATGACTGGTAATGATGAGTCTTGATTTGTGCTGTGACATTTGAGTAGTAAGGTTAGAATTTGGTATAAAAAAACGTGAAAGAATGATCCATCCTGCCTCGTATCCCCAGTTTGGGCTGGTGATGGAGGTGTAATGGTGTGCCAAGATATTTTCTTGGCTGACTTTGGACCACTTAGTACCAGCTGAGTATCATTTAAATGTCATAGCCTACTTGAGTACTGTTGCTGCTCGTGTCCATCCCTTTATGGCCACAGCAGGACAACATGTCATGTAACAAAGCTCCAATTATCGCAGTCTGGTTTATTGAACATGACATGAGTTCACTGTACTCAAAAAGCCTCCACAGTAGCTCTCAATCCCATAGAGCACCTTTTGGGATGTGATGCAGTGGAATATTGAAATCATGGATGTGCAGCCAATAACTATGCAGCAACTGTGTGATGCAGTCTTGTCAATATGGACCAAAAGAATTAAGACATTTCTGAAGGTGCGTCCAACCCAGTACAAGCACTGTGTACCTAATATAGTGTCTGTTAAAAGTATATCCCTGTATTTTGTTTCTTTTACATTTCTGAAGCTTATGTTAAAGTTTCTCTTCAGAAACTACTTTTAATTCTATGGTTTTAAAAGCACCAGGTATCTGTATCAAAGCAACATTTCAGTCCTGATGTTAGCATTGTTTTAAATTATATCTATTATTTTAAAAGCTTCATCATCAAATCTATGTATGTGTGTGTGTGTGTGTGTGTGTGTGTGTCCTAAAGTGGGTGAGCAGGCAACCATGTACGCCGTATGGCTGTGGTGCAGGTGGCCCGGGTTCACATCCAACCCGTGACCCTTTGCTGCGTGTCCTCTCCTGTCTCTCTTCCCTGTTCACCAGACACTACACCAAAAAATATCTTAAACAAAATGCAGGGTTGATTATGCTTTAATGCTTAGTGGGGAACATTAACTATAGAACTTAATATAATAACTTAATCTTTTTTTTTTTCCAATTAGCTCAGACTAATGTTGTGACGTTTGTCTTCACAGCTGCAAATTGCTGAAATGTTACAGCTTTAGTTTCTCATGGCTGCATCTGTTCTTGTGTGACTCAGTGTTTGACTGTTTCAATCGCTGGTCTGTATTTGTGTGGAGAGGTGTTTTCAAGGCTTGGATTAATTAATCACAATGATGTAGTGTGTTTTTTTTTTGTTTTTTTTTACGTACAGAGTTATTAAACCTAATGAGGTGAGTGACATTTATAGACTCATTAGTGATGCGTGGTAAATCTGTGGAATAAATACTGGATAGAAAAACAGTTTTAAAAGAATTACTTTATTCAAGCTTTTAGTATTCTACCAGAACTGAGTCCAAAGGCTAGTTTTCAAGGCCTTATCATAACTTTTTAGAAACAAATATAATGGAAGTTATTGGTTTGATTCCTATAAACTGTAAGGGTGTGTCTTTATCAGTCATTTTGTGAGTAGAAAGCACTTAACTCTCTAGATTAAAAACAGTTATGTCAGTAATTAGATTTTTTTTTATCTAAGTATATCAAATTAATCCTGACCATTTTTATTTGTGGATAAATCTCCGGTGGGTTTCTACTCTGTCTCTTACTCCCTGTAAATATTTCCATCTTAGGGGTGTTCTGACGTAAAGATCCGATTTGAAACATGGATCAGTGGAAATCAGAGTTTGTGTAAAGTTATAAAGCATAGGTTTATGCCTGGCAAGTGTGCTAATGCTGATATTTGCTTTTTGCCTGACTTCAGTCCAGCAGAAACAGAACCTACCGCAGCCTGGTTTGTGTGGTTTTGTTTCACTTTTCTGAATGGAGAACAGCCGTTACCTGAAGCTTATTATATAAATACTGATATGTTGCCTCTGTTTTATTTTTGTCTGCAACTTCACTCTGTTCTTATGTACAAATCTAATTTTATTGAGTCAGTTACAGCCTAAGCTAATTCAGAGGAACAGAAGGAGATTTATGTGATTTATTTGTTTATTTTTTAGTTTCTTGTAGTCCCCAAAGGAACGTCAGAATCATTTTTTTCTCCATTTGTCATTCTAAAGTAGTTGATAGTCTGCAATCATCGATTTGAATTGGTATATTTCAAAAACTAGAGAATGATTCTTTGCATAACTGCAGTGAACTGATGGCAAACACACAGCACTAAGAAGCCCCCCCAACTTTTCAGATAAACACTTAATTTGTCCAACTGCTGAAGCTTTATTTTAGCTCTGCATTTTTACAAAGAACTGGCCGCACCATGGATTTTGCAATCCATCACTTTTATATGAGCCATTACACCAGTGTTCATGGCCAATATGAACAGGAGGAGCAAGTATCGGGCCAGTGGAGTGAGTCAGAACTGCTTGGGATTGGATTAAATGGGGGGCTGTGTCCAACCCTTAATGTAGCTTTTAGGCAATCTGACATTCATGTCACCTCATGAGGTCACAGTATCCTGGATTTGAACCTCTGTCTGTCTATTTAGGTTGTTATACGACAATTATCAGCAATGCGTGCAACGCTAAGAATGTCCACTATGTAGGTTATCAAATACAGTAACAGCCGCTTTTTAAATATATTCATAAACTCCAGCAAAGACTGTCATTTTTAAATCAGTTTTTTCAAGCAAACAACCTAATAACAATATTTCTGTAAGTACTGATGTTACTGACCCAGTTCTGTTAGCTCTATTATCTATCTTAGTCATAGTTGCACCAAGCAACTTGTTAAGTGACTTTGCCCATGCTCAGTAGCCTTTAAAAAAACAGCAGGTTTAGTTTAAGTAACTCATGTGCCCGCCTCCTAATACAGGAACCTCTAGGGTGGAATGGGTTAATGCATAATGCTCTTAGGGGTGTTCTTTAAAATACATGGAAAAAATATGATTGAAGACATTCACTTTACATGGTTCTCCACTAACTGATGACATGCACTGAATTTGTAAAAAAAAAAAGAAAAAAAAGTCTGAACACATGATTTCACTTTGTCATTATTGACTATTAAGTGTACACTTATGGGGAAAAACTGCCAGTTTTATTTATTTTAAAATATGATCTAAGCACAATAAATTCTGCAGTCTTGAACCAACATCTTGTTTTACCTTTCCTAAATACTGTTTGTATGTAAAACCTTCATTTTTACTCTTTGTTAGTTTGAGGGCTGCTCCAAGGCGTTTTCCCGTCTGGAGAACCTCAAGATCCACCTGAGGAGCCACACAGGAGAGAAACCCTACATCTGCCAGCACCCTGGCTGCCTCAAGGCTTTCAGCAACTCCAGCGACCGTGCTAAACACCAGCGCACACACCTAGACACGGTCAGTAAACAGCTACCTGATGGACCGCCTTTACATTCAGGAAGCACTCTGGTGTAGTATAAATTCATATGCATCCTAATTTTAGCTTTTTATCACACTATAGTATTACAGTACATTCACCAGCTGGTGGATTTATACTTCTCCAAGGAAACATCTCCATAACAGCAGGCCACAGCAACACACTATATACAAGTAAAAGAAACTGCTCACAAGCAGATAACATGAAGAGTTATTCTGGCTTTGGACACCAACACGAAGAATTCCTGCTCAGCAAGTGCTTAATACTTTTTTAGTAAAAAGGTGTTACATGTTAGGCTTAAGGACAAAGAGAAAGAAGTTGCCTTTGCTTTATGTTAATTGCCAACCACAAGCAGTCACTAATATTCTTTTTGCCGCGTGAAAACTTTAGACCAAAAATTTTTATGTTTTGAAAAATTAATAAATGTTATAAATTTACTCGACACAGGTATGCTAAAAAAAAAAGTACTTATTTTATAGTACTGCATTTATTCAAGATTTTATATATGCTTTTTATAAAGTTGCAGTGCTGTGTTAGCAGAGGTATGAGTAAGCTAAAAACAGTGGCTGAGACCTCAGAGGGTTAAAGTGCAGCAAAAGTGTCTTTCTATGGGACCTTCTGGGAATGGATGGGGAAGATAAACTGCTAGTGCATGTGAGCCAATTTTAAATTGCTGTGCAAATTCCGCTTGTGTCAGATCAGTTTATACAAAACAGGGAAAAAATAGAAACCATTCAACCATGAAGACAGCGTGAATTTCCAGGAATTTTCATGCACAACATCTACAGTAACAAAGTTAAATTCATCAGAGGACTCAGACTAGTGGGAGCGAGTGTCCCCCGTGCTCGTGATGATCATAAATTAAGGTTACAACTGCAAAATAAGTTATGAAATCCACAGCTGATGGAGCCTGAGAAAGTACATAAAACAGGCCTTTTCTCGTAATCCACTTTTGTGTACCAGGTGTCAAACACCATGCCAACATTGTCATTCTTTCCGTGAAGGTGTTCTCGTGACCAATGGATGTATTTAAAGGTAGTCAGTTGTTTTTTCAGTTTATTTAATTTAAAAAAAAAGAATGTTGTACATTCTCAAATTAATTCATTCTCATAAACTTAGAATTAATCCATTAAAAATATGTTGTTTCACCTAATCACGTTTTGTTAATGTGGCTAGAGACCAGCCACATACTTATGCCAAAGGCAGAGGAGAAGAGGTCTCGCAGATGTTTACCTGCCATGGAGGTAAAATTTAATTCATGCCTGCACCTTCAGACTCAAGATATGAAGGATCAGACCTGTGTTTTATCATCTGAAAAGGGGTCCCCTTCACCAAAGAAGTGGAAATGTAAAGGAAAGAGACAATGTAACCAGCATCTGGATAAAACATCATCCTCTTTCTCCTCACTTCAAGCCTCATGTCCTAAAAAATGCTCAATTTTGGTGAGCCCATGTGCATTGTAGCCTCAGTCTCCTGTACTTATGTTGGTTGTAACTAGTTGGTATCTGAGTTTCTTTTGCCAGCATATCAGCTCACAGCAGTCTAGCCATTCTCCTCTGACCTCTGGTATCAACCAGGCATTTTCACCCAGAGAACTCTTACTCACTGCATAATTTCTCTTTTTTTGTACCATTCCTTGTAAACCCTAAAGATGGTTGTGTGGGAAAATCCCAGTAGATCATCAGATTCTGAAATACTCAGACTAGCCCATTTAACCCAACAACCATGCCGTGTTCAAAGTCACTTAAATCGCTTTTCTTCCCCAGGCCGATGCTGTTTGAACTTCAGCAGGTCATCTTGACCATGTCTACATGACTAAATGCACTGAGATGCTGCCATGTGATTGACTGATTAATTAATGTGTTAATGAGCAATTGAACAGGTGTACCTAAAAAAATAGCCAGTGAGTATATAGTGCCACTACTCATGTCTGCATAAAGTTGTTTAAACCAATTCTACAAAATACTCAAGAAATTATTTTAAAAAGGGCTGCAGTGCACGACACCATACACTTTAAAAACACAAGACTACACTTTATTTCTCCTACTATTAAGATAAAAAATATTTGCTTGGTAATATAAGGTGTGAGGTGCTCCCGTAGCTCTCTGACACACAGTCTGAATTCTTTTGGATTGTGAAACTGCATACCTGCTGTGGATTTACCCTACAAACCACAGTTATTTTTACTCCTGCTGACAAGTGATGAGAATTTAGCTGTAATCCAGCGAATCACATCTGTTATTACACGGATGAGATGGAGCTGCACAATTCGCTCCACTGTTATTACAGCAAGTTATTTTCTCCCTTTAGTGGTTTCACACTGGCTAATGGCGGCTTCGAAGTTGCGTCACAAATTAACAATCAGACACATCTGGCGCCATCCCGGAGGCCCAATGGAAGCCTGTCTGAATGTAAATAACTGCTGAGTAGTGTAAGAGCAAGCCAAGAAATGTTTTTCAAGTTTGATTAAACAGCTTGTATTGTGTTACTAATATGACACTTTGGGGATTTTTTTTTTCTCCTAAAATGAGGTCAGGCTCATGCAGGAATTACTTTTCTAAATAAAGCTTAAAGTTGATGCTCGCGTAACATAAAAATTTGGTCTGTTTTGAACACTTGGAAAAGTATTAAGAGCAGCTTCCAGTCCCCTAGTGTGTATTTTATGACAGCAATGGCTTTCTATAGAAGCACAAAAGGTGATGGGTGGTGACAAATGCAGTATGAAGTGTGGTGCTGAGTAATGCCAGTATTTCTTTGTTTTGGTCTTTTTTATCTGAGCCCTGACAACAGAAAAAAAGATTTCTGAAGTATTTTGGCACACATAGTTGCAAACTGATATGCAGTCCGTGAATGTACAGTCTTTCTCAGTGCTGTCATTTGCCATAACCACTTCGCATGTCTTTACTCTGAATTTATTCTAAGATTAGAAAGACAGCTCTTCATTTGGTGCTGATCTGTTTAGACTAACGGAGAACTGAGCTGGTCTCACAGGGAATATTTTTCTGAAATAGTTTTGAAATTGCCCACTTTTTTTGCAGACACAGTAGAGCAGTACTTACGCTGAAGCCAGATCTATGTTGGTCTTGCATGTCTGTGATTTGAGATGTATTTATTTAAGAATTACTCAAAAATTAGAGATAATAGAAAAGAAAAACCTGAGCAGGCATTGAAAAAATAAGAATCACCCTGTATCACCCATTATTATAGTCATGCCTGTCCTCATACATTTGTTCTAAAAATGATTTTTGCTACAACATTTTACTCATCTTATGCCCTTTTTACAGACATATTGATGCCTATCCCGGTCAAATCATATAAAAAATAAAAAGTACTAATTTGTTAGGTATTTCTTTTTGACCTAAGGCATGATTTGTGCTGTTTTGAAACTTACAAATTCTCCTAATTGTAGTGTCTTCTATATAAGAATTAGAAGTTATATGGTGTCTAATATAAAATCTATTTCACAAGACAGGCTTTAAGCGTAATAAACAGAAGATGCATTGCAAACAGACTTCTACACACTGTCTAATTTGCAAAAATATGGAATTTTTTTTTTTGCAGTTTCCGTACTAGTAAGATAAAAATAGTTCAGCACAGTTTGCATCAGAAAGCCCATGTGGATTTGTTTTCCCTTCTTCACGCCGTGTAGTTTTACTCCATATTTTTCCCATGGACATCAGCTCCTCTCCTGCACTGGCTCTGTCCTCATAAGTGGGGCAATGTTACAGTTTGAGAAACACAGTTATCTTACAACCATGAATCCAATCACTTCACTCAGGCACTACACAACATAACACCGAACAGAGTTTTAATATACACTTACTGGCCACTTCATTAGATGTACCTGTTCAACTGCTTGTTAACACAAATATCTAATCAGCCAATCACATGGCAGCATCTCAGTGCATTTAGCCATGTAGACATGGTCAAAATGACTTACTGAAATTCAAACTGAGCATCAGAATGGGTCATTTAAAGGTCATTAAAGTGACTTTGAACGTGGCATGGTTGTTGGTGCAGGCCAATCTGAGTATTTCATAAAAGCTGTTGATCTCCTGGGATCCCACACAACCATCTGTGGGGTTTACAGAGAATGGTCCAAAAAAGAGAAAATATCCAGTAAGCGCCAGTTCTCTGGGTGAAAATGCCTGGTTGATACCAGAGGTCAGAGGAGAATGGCCTGACTGCTTTGAGCTGATAGTAACTTAAATGAAGCTTATGCATAAGTTCAGTAAGGAAGATCTGTAATCACTCATCTGCCTACTTTAACAGGTGTTTGGCTGCTTGTCTTACATCACTTCCACTTTCCCACTCTGTCGAGCTCAGTGGTGACATCATCGCTTCTAGTCCAATCATCTTTCTGCCCACCTTCTTTGAGCTACTCGGTCTTTAAATACTACGTTAAATTATCACTGCTCATCTGTCATTCTCCATTTCACTCATTCATGCAACCCACCTCCTTCCCAAGTTTGTCAAATCTCCTTCAAAGCCTCTAGCTTTGTCTTTACCCCACCAGCATCTAGACTCCCTAATTTATCTCATCTGTGATTCCCCTCTGCTAAGATGAGCCATCAGAGTCTAATGACCAAATAGCTAATTGAATGTTCAGTTTTTTCCTAATGAGCTCTCCTTATTGCAATAACACTTGTTACCACCAAGGTATGCAGAAGTACATCTCTTAACGTCAAACCGTAAAGCAGATGGGCTACAGCAGCAGAAGACCACAGCAGGTACCACTCCTGTCAGCTAAGAACAGGAAACTGAGACTACAGTTTACACAGACTCACCAAAAGTAACAACAGAATGTGACGCTCAAGTTCTTCTGTGACATTCAGATGGTAGGGTCAGAATTTAAACAACATGAAAGCATGGATCCATCCTCAGTGATCCATCCTCTTGGTACACTTTGGGTCCATTAGCACCAGTAGAGCATTGTTTAAATGCTACAGCCCAGCTGAGTATTATTGCTGACCATATCCATCCCTTTATGACCACGGTATACAATTTTCAGTTCTTTCTTCTTGTTCAGTGACAGAAATCTAGTCTGTTTTGGTCTGAACAAATGCATTCAGTCAGGGTCAATGTCTGAGAAGAAATCTGAAGACAGTCACATCAACAGCAAATGCTGCCTTCCATTTTTAATTTGAAAGCTCTGAAATATCCTTGTCTTTTTTCTCACAAAACTCTCAAATGTTTGCTCTCAGGTCCCAAACTCTTTTAGCATTGTCCAGAACTGTGTGGTAGCCTAGGTCACCATGTTCAGCATCAAGCTCCTTCAAAAGCAAACTCTCACCCTAATAAAGTTAACTATTTTAGTTCCAGCATCAACAACGTGGTGACTGACACAACACCTCCTGGTCCACATGGGCTTTTCAGAACTGAAAAATACCAATTTCAGTTCTGGGTTGACTTCAGTCACTTTTATCTTGCAAATGCTTCAAAAGTCCAACATTTTTCCCTGTAAGTTTTAAACAGCCATCAGTTAAAACATCTGCCAGTTTGTCCCATCTCCAAGCGTCCAATTACCTCTGTGAACAAATCACTCACAGTCACAGTTCCTTTCATTGAGCGCATTGCTGCCAGCTCCTCCGTAATCTCAAACTCTTTCGTTATCCCATGTATAAAGATGAGTAACTGGGCTGTGTCGTGGACATCGCGGCTTTCATCAAATTATCAACTAAAGTTTCTGAAAAATATGACGTTCGAACCTGCTGTTCATTATTTTTTGCCTTGTAGTGCTCATATCCCAGGACATAAACCCTAAAGACTCAAATAAACACTGTGCATGTGTTTTCATGAATGTATAATTGACTCCACCTGTTAAATACTTAGCAATGAAAAAGGGCGAACAAATAAAGATCTGTGAGGAATCAGATTCATGGAAATGAGCTCATTTATTCACCAAATTGTGAAATACAGTCATCTTACTCAACTCCCTGCTTCTAAGTAAAATGATGAAAATCCATCGACAAGTAAGAAGCGAGTGGTTTGTACAGTAAATCAAAATTTCAACACATATTCCATGATGCTTATTCATGTTTTTACTTATTTCAGAAGGACTGCTTTTTACATCATGAAAACAACAAATGCTTTGTCTCTGAGCTGCTTTAACCTGCTATGAAATTTTTATTTTATCAAGAAGTAATGTACAGAAATAAACATTTTTATATTTATACACAGACTGCAGGTACCTCATACAGTTTACTTAATGAATGAATTAATTTACGTCTGAATTCTTGTCTCTCTTCCTCTCTTTTAAGCCTGCAGATGAAAGGTAAATATACTCACCTCTCAGCTGAGGAGCACATAATATAAAATGTTGAGAGAGCTACATGTCCTTTCTTTCTCTGTTAGTCCAGTTGTTACAATAAGTAACCACATTTACAATCTTTACCCTAAATGTTTACGTCTGCAATGTGGATGTAACTCATCTGAACATGTGCCATTATTTGTACGCATATTTTATGTTTGACATTGTATCTGCTGAGACTGTAAAACCATAATCATCATGTTTTGAATGTTTTTCAACCCCAGTTTACAAAATCCTAACCCACCCAGCACATAATGTGGGATATACAAGAGAGGGTGTAGCCTGTACCTTACAGTAAATCTAATAATAACCCCCAAAACTCTGGGTTTCATTTGGTGTGTTGTGTTATATTTGCTCTTGTGTTTTCTTAAAAAAAAAAAATAGTCAGTTTTTGTTCTCTGTACCTTAGTACTGAAAGCAACATTACTAAATTATTGGAGTACAAGTCCACTAGAAGAGAAAGTACATGAAAAACACCAAAACATCAGAAAATAATTTGTGCTCTTTTAAATAGCAGCGCACTTTATTTTCTTTTCATAACAGAAAGTCAAAATAAGCTTATTCTGAATGTTCCTTTACTATTTTCTCTCAGCTTTCAGTCATTTCTATCCAACTTCTCTTACCTCTCCCTGTTGTGGTTCCTTCACAGAAGCCATATGCCTGTCAGATACCGGGATGCACCAAGCGCTACACTGACCCCAGCTCGTTACGAAAGCACGTCAAAGCTCATTCAGCCAAAGGCCTTCAGGAAAAGGAGGTCAAGGTACTGGATAATAAAACTTTCCTGTCTTTCTAAAGCACAACTGGGTGTTGCTCAGAAGCAGAAGGTGGAAGGAGAGGGTTCAGAAAGCATGGCTAGAAATAAGAATTATAGCCAAACCATTTTTAAATGCAAAATTTTTTGTGGCATTTTTGCCCTTAATGGATCATTGGAGTGGACAGTGGGAAAATATGGGAAAGACATTCAATAAAGGTCTGACTAGTTCTCTGACTGCTCACCTATCAGGTTGCCCAATAGTAGGGTCATATTTAAGCTTTTATTGGACAGGAGCAAAAGTACAGAAATCAAACCAGGATCAATGTAAGTTCAAGTTCACACAGAGCTGGAATCAACTAATTATTTTTTCTAAATCTTAATGTTCAAACATAAAATATTTTATTAGTTTAAGTTATATTACCTGATAGATTCCTTTTTTTCCCCTGTAAAACATCTTCAGTTTATTGGACTTCTCTGTCTGCAGTTATACACAGCACATCTGGACTTCGAAGTATTTATGATGGATACTTGTCTTCTCTCGTCTGGAATACATGTTACATTAAGTCATGTTTCTTCTCATAATAATGAAACTGCAATGAAGTCTCCACTTATCATTTAATGACGTTATTAGGAGCAGCTATGCACAAAAGATGAAGCGCATCATGTTAAATGATAAAGAGACTCTTCAAACTAAAAAAGCATAGATACAGTTTGTTTTGATGTTTTGTTTTTGGGATGATATTGGTCTTGATATTAAACTGCAGCAAAATTATGTTAAATGTCTCTAATATTGTTTTACACTGAAAAAAGATCAATTTAATTATGCTTTCACTTGCTGTTTGATATATGAAAAAAGCGTTCACCGGACTGCAGAAAGTCTGGTGAAAAATTAAGAACTCCCTTACTGCTTCCATAGGGATTAAGAGGGTATGTAGCAGTCAGGCACTGATAATCAAATGCATTTAAATTATCATCAGCAAATGTGACCACCTCCATAAAAGCAGATGTTTTGGCAATTTTCTGGTCTGGAGCATTCAGGTGTATGTTTGTACAAAGCCATGTTTGTACACAGACATCGCAGCAAATGCACCCCAATGGCAGACTGTGCAGTTCTCAGAGAAATGGCAAAAAACCCAAGAGCTACAGACTCTACAGACCACAGTTAGCATGTTAAATGTTAAAGTTCATGACAGTACAATTGGACAATTGGACAGAGGAGGCCATAATGCACAGCATTATGGCCTCCTCTGACTTTTAAAGCTTGCCTTAAAAATTGGCTCATGCAACAGGGCAGTGATCCCAAGCACAGCAGCAAATCTACAACAGAATTGCTATAAAAAAAAAAGAAGAGTCAACGTGTTGCAATGACCCAGTTAAAGTCCAGACCTCAGCCTGATGGAAATGCCGTGATGGGACCTTAAGAGAGCTGTGCATAAACAAATTCCCGCAAACCTCAATGAACTAAAGCAACATTGTAAAGAAGAGTGGGCCAAAATCACCCACAACAATCTGAAAGACTGTTAAGGTCATACAGAAAACGATTACTACAAGTTATTGCCCCTAAAGGTGGTTCTACAAGCTGCTGGGTCATGAGGTGTGCTTAGATTTTCACAGGACTATACGAGTCCGGTGAAAACGTTCTTATTCACATGACTGCATGTTTGTGTTTAACCTCTGTTTAACCTGGTGACAAGACCCTTGAGATTTGAAATTTCTTTTGCAACAGTGTCCTGGCCAGCATAGGCAGCTGCTTAATCAGCCGTGGTTACGGAAGAATACGCACAATTATATATACAAAGTAAGCATACACATTTACATAAAATAAAGAATGAAAAAAAAACAAAACATATTCATCAAAAGTCAATCTGAGGCATTTATAGTCAAGCATAACATCTGGACGCAGATGTCACTGCGTGCACATGCCAGATCATTTAAATTACTTTGAATTCATTTAAAATTGATCCAGTTTGACAGGAACGAGCAACCACAAAACCACACAATTTCTGAAAAAGTTTTTTGTTCTATAAAAATGACACAGACATCGGCTTCATTGTAAAATTTTATGATGTTTGCATTTGCTTTCAAGAAAATATCACTGTGAGCATTCGTTTCCCAAACTCTGCCATTTCAGTTACAAATCTACAGCTTTTCTGATAATTAAGAGAATTGTGATTTGCACGTGCAAAGTAAGGGAAAAAAAAAGGTTATGTTTTAAATTCCATAGAGGCGTGCGGTCATTCATGAGATCCTGAGTAGAAAATCAGTAGTAAAAGTGAACAGCCTCAGAAAGAGAGCGCAAAACAGGATTTTCTCTTGTGCTGCATCTTGATTTTATTTCCTGATTGTTACCTCATGAAAGTCTGTTTAAAAGCAAGTGAGATGCATGTTTGTTCCTTTTTAACCTTAAGGTTCAAAACAATAATGTTCTTCCAGAAGTTTTTTTTTTTTTAATAGCAGTGAAATCCTTCTTTATATAACTTTCAAAGAGAAAAGGGAGCTTTTCGGGGGTCAGTGGTTATAGGTCTTGTTTCTGCAGTGCAGCAGCAGGAGAGAGAGTGGGCATGTTTATGATTCAGTAGGATGAAATACAACAAAACAAAGTATTACACACACTCCCTGGAAGTCAGAATAGGGAGCCTATTGTTCTGCCTTATCTGGGCCTTGTTTGTTTTCTATGGACCGTGAGTGACACTGGGGCTTTGTGTGTATTCCCATGCCTTGTTTGGTTTAAACAGGACCACGTGTGTTTGTAAGTTGTGACACAGTCGACACGCCCTGAGCTCCAGTAAACTCTGTGGGGCTAATTGGCTAATTGGAACTTTTAAATATTAAACATGAGATTCACAAGCTCATCGCAGTCATACGTTTAATCAAGCTGATGTGTCGCAGTGATTGAAGTTTGTGGCTTCGTGAACGGCAGTTTGGGTGAGCATTTCTCGCTGATTATTCATGCCACTTTTGTGGTGCCTGGGGATCCACTGTGAGCTTCTTCTGAGCCCTGAATCTGTCAATAAATCATTTTGGAAAGTTCTGGGGGGAGTGTTCTGTTAGTGCTGGATAATAAAGCCAATTGTTTAGCCTTAACTTTGTTAGAACACTTTGGAATAAGATTGCCTAATAAGATTTCTGGATTTTGTGCCTCGAGAAGCTGGATTGCAAGATGAAACAAGAACCAGGCATCTGCTGCAAGCTCATTTCTTTGAAAAATGAACAGTAGAAAGCCTCCTGCAGAACACTCACTGTGTTTTCAATTGCTTTACTGAATGAAATCAAAAGAGATGTCAATTAGTTTAAACTTTAGCTGCATGGGAGCCACATTGCCTAACAGCAGAACACAGTTGGAAGACAACTAAGCTGTAGTTTTAACATAATTATTCTCATCCCTGCATGCTGGCAGGCATCCACACTTGCTTACTAACATGAAAATATAATACTGTTATATAAGCTGTATCTATATGAATATCTGTGCTTTGTCTTATTGTCAGGTTCAGGTGCGTACGATGCTGGAATCTGATATCTTAAGTGACTGTCTGGCGCGGCAGCATCTCCACAGCTCTGCCTCTTCCCACCAAGAAAACAGCTCACCTTTACCAGCTTTAGATGACTTCACAGGTATGTGCAGATGAAACGGTAGCAGAAGTCTGTGTTTAGCCTCCAGTACCTCTCTGGAAATGAGCAAAACCAAAAGAAAATGGTAATTACCCAAACACCTGGGCTGTTAAGCTGTCTCTCTCATTTTCTCCCATGGCCTCATTTGCTCCTTTTCCTTTCCCTCCTCTCTCATTCCTTCGATGATAGCTCATCATGCCAGTGTTTACCTTGTCCAATTATTGGGCACCATGACTGTGGGCAACTTGGCCCTCACCCCACTTGTCCTTCAGCTTCTCCAAACGGGTTTTCCAGCCAAGCTCTTTTTCTTTCCATTTCAATGGCTGAACCAGAATCAAGAAGCTGTCAGGTACACTGAGGCTCAGTTGGCCAAAGAGAGTGGCGAGCGTCCAGGAGAGCTGTCCATGTCTATTACTTCAGACTACTCGCAGTTTTACTCAGAAGACTTTGAGGGAAAAGCCTCAAGCGGCACACTATGCGCTATGTTTAGTCAGGATGAAACAAGCATGTCAGTGTTTAATTTTGAAAAAAATCCCAGGAGGACTTCTCTTATCTGAAGTGGCCAAATGTTATAGCCTGAAAACTATTTTGTGTTACGGTATACTTGGTGGATTTATGGTGACACACGCTATCATTGTCAGCTTGGCTTAAAACCCAGTGTTGAAAGCCCTACTGATTGCATGCAGGTACAAGTTACAGTTTTAAATGAACAGCATGAAAGTATATTTTTAGTATTTGAACATTCAGCCCCTTAGGCTTTAAATGTGGCTCTGAAAAGTTTACCAAAAAATGGATTATACTAACCATGGAAACTCAAAGTCTTCTTGCAACATAGTCTAATCCTCTCCTGTCCATTCGCATGCATACTGTATCTAAAATACTCGTATTTACACCAGAAATCCTGCACTGAGTTGTTGATAAATGGAAAAAATTCCATTACCACTTAATGATTTGATCCAGCTCTTGTGATTTAATGTGTTTAATGTAACTAGAAATTGAATATTGTAAGGTTTCAGACTGTTGCCCAAATACAGTATTGTGCAAAGGATTTAAACCACCCCTCATTTTTTAAGGAGCCAGACTTTCTTGTAATTTTTTTAAAGTGGTCTTGAGCAATAGCTCTCCAGGCTCTCTGAAGGTCTTTGAAAGTATTTCTTTGGACTTTGGCTGCTTTTTCACTCATTTTCACTTCAGTCCTTGTACCTGACCACTTTCAGAGGAATGCCTTTGTTTGTTAAGCCACTTAACACTGACTTATGAATCGTTCAAGTATAGAAAAGGCACCTAATTCAAGGGATGAACCAGTGTTGTGTTTACAAATAACAGACAACTTAGCAAAGAACCGACTTTAAATTGTATCTTTAGGGTCTTTGTTACAAAAACACATAATTTGTTACCATTTCTTTTCTTGAATCTAAAAAAAAATTCAAAAAATAACAGTTTGACAGGCATGAAATGGTGCATGGTGTACAGTGTGTTCTTTAAAATTTTGAGAAAACTGGAGACTTAGAGAACAAAGGAAATGGCAGGCCTAAAAAAAACTATCCACAGCAGATGAACAGTAGCTGAAAGTCATGTCCTTAAGAAGTAGGAAAAAATCCAGCAAAGACCTGACAGATGATCTGAGAGATTCATCTGGCCCTTCAGTCGCTCCATCTGCTGTTCACCAAAGCTTCATCAAAATAAAAAGCATACTTGGATAGAAAAACGTACAATGGAACTTTATTAGTCATAGATTGACCTCCCCAGAGCCTGAACCTCAACATTATTGAAGCAGTGTGGGATCATCTTGACAGAGAATGGAACAAAAGGCAGAAACATCCAAAGAAGAGCTTTGAATGTCCTTCAAGAAGCCTGGAGAACTATTCCTGAAGACTACTTAAAGGAATGACAAGAAAGCTGCCCAACAGAGGCTGTGCTGAAGAATAAAGCACACTACTGTGCAAAAGTCTTGAGCCACCACTCATTTCTTTATATGTTGCTAGAGTTTGAACAATTCTAATGTTGTCTAATGTAGTTTGAAATTTAATATTTGATATGACCACCTTTATTCTTCAACATAGCCTGACCTCTTATGTGAAACATTTTTGGTCAGTGAAAATAATCACAACAGGTAGCAACAACAGGTGCTTTGTCAATCACTTTGGTGCAATTTACACATCAGGAAGGTTTTTCTCACCACTCTTAGTGCAGTTCTCAAAACAGACGAGGCATTTTCCATAACACAGACTCACCTGTTAAAAGTCAGCCCAACTCTGTGACCAGTGAATAAAAGCCTTTTCACCACTGTTTTAGACACCAAATGGTTTTTTACTTTTATCAAAGCATCACTAACTTTGGAAAGTGTGCCGCAAAAAATGTGGGCCTAATGTACAGTAAAGAGAGTTCAGACACAAAAATGAAATGTGAAGGATTTATCTGAAACTTTATAAAACTGCTGAAATCAAGAAAAGCAAAATGATGCACGTGAAACTTTACGCATCAGAAAACAGACAAAGAAAATATATCCAATCTGAGAACGTAGGACAGGATAAAAGACATGCTGTGGAAGCGAGCTAGAGTTTAATAATAACTAATGATTAAATGCAGAGTGGTATATAAACACATAGGCACTCAGCAACCTTGCTTTAACGCAAGTGTGCAATCAGTTGAGTCGAGGCCCCTACTGACCAGAGATGTGTTGCAGAGGAGTTGGGCTCATCAGCAGAGACTGATTCAGATTGATTGCAATGTGGTGGCAAATCTTTCTGCATTTACAAAGGACATGGTGATTATTGGAAAACATTCACTAGTCTGTCTGAGACTGATTGCAGTCAGCTGAGTTGGACTGTGATTGTTTGGAGACAGGTTGCCTCCTGTGCAATTGCATGCTCGACCTCTGGGCAACTAGTTGATTGCTACAACTACTTGCAATTAGTCTCTCTTTTATATTTATTTCTTTTTCCGAGTCACAAGGAGATTACAGCCCTATTTTTATTTGGGTGTGGTGGGGCCATTGACTTCTTTTTAAATATAAAAGACTGACTTTGAGGTTTATTCTTATTTGGTGTGAGATTTGTTTGGACAACGTGTGAGAATGAACGTAAAAGCATGTGTCACACATTAGAAGCGCGAGAGCTGGCAACCCTTGCTACACTTTGGTGAAACTTTGGCTGTATACATGTATACAGCCGGAGTTTCTAATGCTTCTGTGGGCTTAGATAATTAAACTGTTGTATTGTATTGTGCTGTGTTGTATCTGTTGTAACTGGATGTGGACGTGGATGCTCAGTGTTTGATGGAGCAGAATTACTGACGTTATCTGTGGCTCTCTTTCAGGTGTGTACAGAAACAGCAGCACTGCCCACAGTAGGGGGAATTCAGAGTTTCTGCCTCCATCAGCAGGCTCAAGGTATCCAGGCCTGGAGGGAAACTTTGATGCTAATAGCCCAATATCTTCAGTAACAAGCCCAGGGAGCATGAGCGAGGGGTGAGTGTAAGATCAAAACAAGGTCAAATTAAATGTGTTGCATCCCCTGAGCCATTTATTTATGTATTCATACAAAGAAAGTAGACTGGAAGCAGTCCATTTAGTTTTAATAGCTGAATAATAGATGTTAAGTGACTTGCTTATGGGCAGCAGTTAAACTTTAAGGAAGTTTATTTTTCTTCCCCAGGGTTTCACCTTCTTGCCCCCGTTGTGAATATTTTCTTTTATATTTTTTAATTTCTTCACTGTCATGTATTTCAGCATTAGGCTGCTTTTATTTCTTGGGAAACAGAGTACTTTACTGACATTTAACAATAAAATGAGAGGCAAACTTAAATGGTCAGTTCATCCAAATCACAAAAATAAAGAAAAGACATATTTTCCTACTTACCCCTAGTGGTATCTGGCAAGGTTTCCAGTTATCTGCTGCTGGTATTTCTGCTGCCAGCTCAGTGCAGCAGAGCTGAATGGGATTGTGGCAGTTTTTATTCAGAGTTATTTTCTACTATAGATAAAAATAGTAAAAAAATAACAGACCTCCATTTTATGCTCCTTTTTCTATTCTTTTCAAGGATTCACCCCAAAAACCTCTCCTTTTATATGGCCTAACCTTATTGTTTAAACAAATCTGGCATGTATTAAAGTATTTTTAAGCTGCTTAACACTTCTGAGCGCCCCCACTCTCTGTTCCATATCAAATACTAAAGCTTCAAAGTGACTCTAAAGGTTTCGCAGTTTGCTTTGCTTTTGCTCGTGTCTAATTTCTAGAAAAAGCCGGAGATATCCGAGCTCGTGCATTCTTGAATAAACCAGAGACATTATCACCAGAGATGGAGTTATGGCTTTGTGGTCGCACTGATTGGGTAGCTGGAGGCCACAGAACTTATGTGCACTGTAAGCTGAGACAAATTTTGTCTAGGGCAGTATAAAAGTAGAAGTGGGACTAAAAAGATACAGCTGAAAGCCTCCAGGGCTGCAGTTTCTGGACAATAGGGCCTAAAATTATTGGTCATTGAAGGTTTGCCCATAAAGTAACTTTTATTGGCATAACAGTAAAAACAAAAGCAGTCTATCCAATAAAATAACATCAATAAAGGCCAAAATAACATTTTTGTGGTTTAATAAATGATATAAAATCTTACCATATAATGCAGATTGTTTCATATGAAATTCTCCAATATTTCTATGGGTTGTTTTTAAATGGTCTTTCTGTGTTTGGCTGAAATGTTAAGATTAGTTGTTTTCTCTGAGCACAAATTTAAACTGGTTTAAGTTTTAGGTTTCATTACTGGGGAAAGGAGGGGGGGGTCTCCTTTGTATAGTCATGTTCCAGAAAGGCAAGTAGAGAAGATGACACCCAATTCATCAGTGAGATTAAGTGGACCACATAAAAATATCCTTTCACAATTCTGTGAGTTTATTTTTTTATTTTTTTATGTGCCGACAGCCTTGAGAATATTGTGGCACTCTACCTGGATGTCTTCACCTTTCTGCTGAAGAATTTCAATATATTATAACTTCTATAGTAATAATCAAAATATGTACAATTACCTTGCTATTAAAAGTAGCAATAACACTATTTTGTATTATTAGCAAATTTAACTTGAAGCACTTCATCTGCAGAAAAATGTTTCCCACCTCTGTTATATAGATTAATATTGTTAGTAAGATTAAGGTGAAGGAATTGGTAAGAATCCACTCCAAGTGATGACGTGATGTGCTTTGAGTAAAGAGCACAACTAATTTATGGGAGATAAGTAGTTGATGTAGCTTGCTAGCAAGATAGCTATCAATTACTGCCATTATTTTATGGTTCAGTCACGCTAAAGTAAAAACAGGACAGCAACCTTCTTGGGCACAAGAGACAAAGACTGACAAAGTAAAACAGGAAACAACTAGACGGAGACGGGAACGCAGACTGGGAATAAAACTAAGGAAAGGGGAAAGGGACACAGACACAGAGGGAGACCCAAACCAAACACTGAAACTAAGAACATGATTAAACATACACAAACTGAAACAAAGGACAAGAAACTAAAACCAGGAATTACAAAAGGAAACAACTAAACCACAAAAGTCCACCAAAGAAAACCACTGGGTCAGAGACCCAGGACCATGACACAATGATTGCATTCCATTTTTTTTCCACATTTGACACATTAAATGCAAGCTGAGACACTGGTCTCACAGTGTTTGTGAAAATGCTTGCTGATTTTTTTTTACATTTAAGAAAAATGCACCAATGCAAATTTGTCTCAACACAGAAGCTGTTTTTTTTTTCAGTGTAATGGATTTTAAATCTGTTCTTTTATGGAATTAAATGCAAAAAAAAAATATGACTAAATATGACTTATTACCTAAAATTTGTCCAGTCCATTTCTTTTTTATAAAGTTCCTCTTTTAAAGCCACTCTTCCAAAAATTTCTTGGATTGTTTGTAATAAAACTACATTATAAATGTATATGTGTTAACCTAAGGCCTTAGGTTGAGCAGACTGGATTATGTCACTCAATCATGAAACTATATATGCAACAAAATTCATAAGCAATATTTCATTTGGACTTCGTCGCATATTTCAGGTCTAAAACCAATTTGAAGTTTACAGAACAAAGACAGATTTGAGTAAATCAAAAATTTGGATGCTTTTGTGCATTTTTAGGAGCTGTGCTCTCTTTAATGTAGCATCTCTCAGCCTTCTTACAGTGTGCAGCTACAGCAGAGCTTCCATGAAGCTATGCACAATCTGTCCATTGACGTCTCTTTATAGCAGCGGAGGATGTCATTGAATCCCACTGGTGCCCACAGTATATGACAACCTGCCAAAGCCAATACCAGACAAGCACTTGTTTTTCCACAAAATGACTTAGACGAGAGACGTTAAACGCGTGAAGGTAAATTATCTTTTCTTCACAGCGCAGGCAGCATCATGCTCTGACCTCATAGCCAGGCCAGTGTTTACTCTGGCTGTGACAGGCCATTTTGACGTCTTTTAATACTTTAGAGAGGCCTGCAGTGAGTCTTGTCCATCAGTTAGTATTTGTGATGTGCAGTGTTTGTATATATTTTGTGGTTTGGGGGAGGGGGGGTGTAGTATGGTCCTGGATTGGTTTTTTGGAGCGTCGTGTCCATCAGATACAGGCACACTAACCAGGATAGGTCTCACACAGAAACACTATTATGGAAAGCAATATAATGAAGTTTATTTTGCAGAAACTCCAAGTGACATTGGACCCAAACAACCAGTTTAAGTGAAATGTTTGAATTTTTTTTTTAATTTGCTGTAGCTCCAAAATGAAATCTATGTGTACTCTAGTTTCCCTTAGCATTTTAGTCCCATTAAATCTCCATCTGTATTGCACACATTTAACATAATCCACTGTGTTCCAGTAAATCCATGTCACCGAAATACTTCAACACCTTTTCAGCAGTTAGAATTCAAAACATCGGTTTAGTGATCACAAGCTGGCACCAGTTCCTTGCCGGTTAAATGCAGCACAGCGTGCAGAAGATGTTAAATTCTGCAAGCTGGATTCCTTTCATTCCTCATAAACGGTAAGGGTGGCAGCTGGGTGTAATTAGTAAGAAAAAAAGTGAGTGCAGAGGGTCAATCGGTAAAATATGATCAGAGAAGCAGTTTCCTGAAGTCATACTGACAGCCACTCCCTCAGCCGTGGACCGTCTGTAAGCCTGTGCATGTGAGCAGTTCGGGCACATCAGCCGCAAAATGACAGATTGACCCAGCGCAGCTCAGACATCTCAGCTATGTTGTTGCAACGTTGCAAGAATGTAAGCCGTGCAGCAGACGGCGTTGTTTAAAGTTAAGGTCAGCGCTGATGGTTCAGGGGCCACTGAGGGGAAATTCAAAGATGTGTTGAATTTTTTTGCCTTGCAGTCATTGCAGCACATTCATTTCAACAGCCGCACTATATCAAAGCCCATGTTGTTTACATAATGCTATACAAAGCCTGGTCTTTATTACCTCGGGAAGCCACAGCCATCTGTAAGTTATATCAATTTGGGTTTCAAAAAGTCCTTCTGATTAATTTTGGCTTTTATTGTATTTCTCCAATGAAAGCAGAGACTGTTAACTTAAACGTAATAGCATCTGACATGGGAAATGGGTAATAAAGAGACTTGGGGATGATAAATGATAGATATGTAAAGAAATCTCCAAACATTTCCTTTTTTTATAGCTGATCAGATGCGAAAATATACGACATTCGGGCCAGCAGCCATCGGTATCTCTGACAAGGCCTGGCTTGTTTATGAAGCCCACTAAAAGCCTTCCAGCAGAAACCAGGACCGTTTGGCTCTCGGGGGACCAATATGCTGCAGTACATCATCCAGGAAAGCCTTCAGGCCACATGAAATGCTGAGAGTGAGCTCTTTGAAGGAGGAAGGGGGGGGGGCATTCAAATACCATACTGGGGTTTTTTTTCTTTGTTTTTTGTTTTTTTTTCAGCTGCATATCTCCTCAGAGAGAGATTCAGCTGCCTTCCTTTCTTCTCATCGACTTGGCTCCACTGACTCATTTGATTCCATGTTGAGTCAGAGTGTTTGTGCACAGTCAGCACATTCTTGCAGCAAAGAGACGAATACAGCTCTGTACAACACATTATCCTCCTGAGGAGGAAACGCTTTCTTATACAAACTGTACTGTTTGTAGATGAGAAGTGTTTACAGGTTTCTGTCGTATACCGTGGTCAGCTGATGTCTGTCTGCCTTCACTGCATCAGAGTCAGAGTTGCTTATGCTGATTGAAACCTTCCATATGAATAATTTTCACAATTTAGCTTAATAAAAAGTAAGATTGAAGTTACATCAATCAAAGAGTTACAACATCATTATCGTTTTACCATAATATTTATTGGCTTGGAAAACTTGTGTTGAATTTTATGGTGCTTAAGAAACGCTGATGTACAACTTTCAGCAGTTCAGCAGAAATGAAGTTGAGGCCAAAAACAGCATTAGTGTAAAAACAGGCCGGGTTGAGTCAGTCACATACATATCACTTCTCAGGAAACTTTAATGTTATTTCCACCTTCAAAAAAAAAAAAAAAGAGTTAATTTTTGAGTTAAACCATCAAATCTGTCACTTTCAACTTGTACTTAGATTTGGTCTTAAAATGGCTTCAGTAGGACCTGTTGACATGTAGCACTCCATCACTGTAATGAATGTGGTCAGTGTTGATTCATTTTAACACTGAAACACACTCAGTAATCAGTACTGTAGTTTAAAGTTAACTTTGTTTGTGGAGAATAATTTGATGTTACAACATTACCTATTTACAGTACCGTCAGAGTCACCCCTCATTTCTATATAAGGAGTCAGGGTTTCTTGTAATTTTTTTTTTTAAGTGATCTTGAGCAAGAGTTATTCAGACTTTCTGAAGATCTTTCAAAGTTTTTCTTTGGACATCGGCTGCTTTTTCACTCATTTTCAGTCCAGTACTTGCACCTGTCCATTTTCAGAGGAATGTTTGTTTTTGTTTGTTAAGCCACTTAACACTGAGCTATGACTCATTCAAGCGTAAAACAGGCACCTAACTCAAGGTTACTTGTACATATGCTGACCACATTATTTGAAAATTTGTTCAAGTTTAATTTGGGAATCCACCATTGTGACTGCATATATGTCAGAAAATAAAGAAAAGCACACTAGGTCCACTTTTAAGGAACTATAGCACAGATAAGTGACACTTTGGTGTAATGTAGTACTGTTATTAAGTAGACTTCATACTTGTTTATGTTTGGGTACTGAAAACAGGAACAGACCAACATCCTTGTTTGTGTCTGCTGATGTGATCCCAGTGAGTCCCTGCTCAGACAGAGTGGACGTCCGGCTGCAGGGCTTACAGAAAACCTACAACCACCAACAGCAAGTGTTCTCACAGCAACAAGGTACTGACAGCGTTCAGTAAAATAACATCGGTGCGGCATGTTTTTAATGCCATCAGTCATCTTCATCTTCTCTGTGGTTCTCCAAGGCTGTCTGTATGGAGAAGGAAAGATGGCTCAACCACCCAGCAATGGTGGTTTTGAACCTGCAAGTTACTTCACCAACCAGCCCACCTCCCACTCTGCAGGTGAGATGTCAAATAAACATGATGAAGGTGCTTGGATATGGCAGTTATAGTATTTTATGGAAGCTTGAACAGTGACAGCTGCTTCCCTTAGGCCACACCTTTAGGAAAGTGATTGTGTGCAACTCAGCTCAATTTTAACTGCCAACTCTATGCGAGGCATTCAGGAGAAATAGTGTGAAAATATGCTCCCCATAATGCGTAACCGTATTTAACAACTATAGCGTCTCCCTTCTCTCTGTGTTCTGATTCAGTTCAATTCAATTTTATTTATATAGTGCCAAATTACAACAGTCACCTCAAGGTGCTTTATATTGTAAGGTAAAGACCTACAATAATTACAGAGGAAACCCAACAGTCAAAACGACCCCCTATGAGCAAACACTTGGTGACAGTGGGAAGGAAAAAACTCCCTTTTAACAGGAAGAAACCTCCAGCAGTTTCAGCTTTTCATAAAAGCTGAAACAAGCTTTCTACTTTGATTAAAAATGAAGTAGTGAGACTGATCCAAAAGCAAAACACAGATCTGATCATTCATTGTAGGTCCATCACTGTGAGCGACTCCTTTCACACAGAAGTATCAAAGTGGTCAATTCTTACTAAATATCTTGTTTTGAGCAAACTTAAATCTGAAGACAGCAAACTATTGTGTGTTTACATATCCACTAAATTATGGAGCAATATTATCATTCATCCTCCCACTCCGAGGAAAAATGTCAAGCTTTTTAGCTGTTGCCTCTTTTGGGGCTTAGCAACAGCAAACTGAAGGGTTTCAGAGCCTTTTTACAAAAAGCAGCTGCTGAAAATGACACTATGAGAACAGTGGGAGCAAACTGAGTCTAAAAACTTACAGAGCAGACAGCTAAGCAGCGAGTTGTTTTAGGTTTCATGTTGCCTCAGGGTCTCCATATTGTCATTTGATGCATTTTATTATAAAACACGAGTTATAGCTGCTCAAAGAATTAGGAAGGCAACTATTCTTTTGCATTTAAAAAAAAAAATCAAACTAAACTCTATATAATAATATAAACAGAAACTCTTCCACATTGATAGAACTAATTTGCTGTTGAATAAAATGATTTTTTGTTTGTTTTCCTTCTGTCAGGGTTTGACTTGCTGCAGGACCTGCAGGGTCAGGCCGGGGGCGGTTACTCCATGTCTCCCTGCCCAGACGACAGCTTCCTCTTCCAGGCAGGTGGCGCCGACCGCTGCCTCAATCAGATCTACTCCATCTACCTGGACTCATGATGGCCATCCAGAAAGACGACTGACAATCATTCAGACCAACCCTATGCTGTATATCTAAGGATCGTTTTATCAGCGTTGTTCTTCTTTTTGGCATGAAATGTCACACGTCAGTGGGAGTATTAATGGTACAGAAATAACTAGAGGCTGAGAAACTGTGGATCAGCACAAATATAAACAAATGGCCAAAAGAGGAAGTCTGTTGAAATCACCAAGGTACAGTACTGTGCAAAAGTCTTGAGCCACCTCAATTTCCTTAAATTTTGTTTGGAAAATGGGAAATAAGTGCAGCAATTTGTTGAAATGGAAATACGGTCTATAAGGTAAAAACAGTCTGTTCAATTTTAACAAGCTTGGAAGTAAATATTTTGTATGACCATGCAGCCTGAACCCTCTTAGGCAATCTTTCTTATCTTTTCTTTAAGTAGTCTTCAGGAATACATTCAAAGCTCTTCTTTGGATGTTGGCGTTTTGTTCTGTGCTCTGTTAAGATGATCCCACACTGCTTCAGTATTGTTGAGGTCCGGGCTCTGGGGATGCTGATCCATGAGTGTTCCATTGTGTGTTTTTCTATCCAGGTATGCTTTTACTTCACTGGCAGTGTGTTTAGGATCACTGTCATTCTGAAACATTAAGCCATTGCCAATCAGATGCTTTCCAGATGGTATTGCATGGTGGATCAAAATCTGATGGTACTTCTCTAAGTTCATAATTCCATCAGTTTTGACCAGACCAACACCACTGGCTGAAATGGAGCCCCAAACCATGACAGAGCCTCCACCGTGTTTTACAGATGGCTGTAGACACTCTCTTCTGACCTCCTCCATACATGTTGATGATTGTTTGAACCAAAATTTTGCCACTTATTTTCAGACCAGTTCTTGTGTAATTTGGCGTACCACAGCCTTTTCTCCCTGTTTCCTTCCTTAAAAATGGCTTGTTGACAGCCACCCTTCCACTGAAACCATTTCCGATGAGGCTTTGGTGAAGACCTGATCAGCTGAAGGACTAAATGCATCTCTCAGGTTCTGTGTCAGGTTTTTGCTGGATGTTTTTCCTGTTTCTTAAGGACATGATTTTCAGATTCTGTCCATCTGCTGTAGATAGTTTCTAGGCCTGCTACTTTTTCCTCTACTTGTCCAGTTTCCTCATTTTTTTTAGGGACACACTGCACACAGTGCCAAGATATGCCAAGTTTGGGAATCATCTTGTTGGTGCAAAACTCCTCTTTTATACCTACCTATACCTCTTTTTAAACAGATTGTGTTTTTGTGACAGGCTGCTCATAGCAAAGAGCACAAAGATACAATTTAAAAGCCTTTGCTAAGTTGCCTGTTATGTGCAGACACAACACTAGTTCATCCCTTGAGTTAGGTGTCTGTTTCATGCATGATTCATAGGTCAGTGTTAAGTGACCTATGAATCATGCATGATTCATAGGTCAGTGTTAAGTGGCTAAACAAACAAAAACAAAATGATCAGGTACAAGAACTGGACTGACAATGTTTGACAAAGTAGCACCAGTGTCCACAGAAACTTTGAAAGACCTTCTGAAAGCCTGGAGAACTGTTGTTCATGAGCACTTTAAAAACTGCAAGAAAGTCTGGCTCAAGACTTTTGCACAGTATTGTAAATAACTTTGAGGGTTTTTTTATTTAATTGAGAAATGATCATAGCATTTGTGTCTGGATAGAAGGAGCTGCACCTTTCTTCTTTGTCTTTGCCTCCAGTATTCATCTCAGCTATTGAGGATATTTCTGCCTCCACAGCAGCTTAATTTATGGGAAATAATCAAATTATAATCTTTAATGCAATGTTTCCCAAACTGGTGTGGGTAAATAAATATGTGGAGTTTAGAAGATGATTATGAAGACATAAGAAAAACTAAACGTCCACATTCACAACAATATACTAATTTCATATTTTCTTGTTGTTTTTGTGTAAAATAGTGAATATTTTTATTTTTGCAGTCCTTACAGTTATTTGGATAAAACAATGAAGATTAGAGAATAACTTACACACATATGCAAGGTGTGACAGAGGATTGTAAGGTCGTAAATAAAAAGGGCAGATTCATTGTTTTATTCAACACGTTCAGCAGTCCAAACGTTTAAAGGATTAGCCTGAGATTTAGGAGATATTCTTACTACCTGTTTATCTGAGTTACATAAGAGGATTGATATCTCTTTTTTGTTGGTATATTAATTACGAAGCTATAGCTACCAGCAGGTTAGCTTAGTTAAGGCATAAAGACTGGAAACAACAAGCCTGCCAAAAACAATAAAATTAACTTAGAAACATCCACAGAAGGTACTTTTCAGTCTTGAATCGTGAATCTTTTGAATGCAAAGTGAATGTGTTGACCATTACACCATGGGAAAAAAAAAACAACATAAAAACTCTCTAAAACTTTAATTGGTACAAAAATCTAAAAATAGAAAATGAAACGACACTTGACAAAATGATGGATTAAACTTAGCTTAACAAAAAAATACAACAAAATTCAATTCAATTTAGGTTTATTTATATAGTGCCAAATCACAGCAGCATTTGGCACAATATAAAGAGTGCCAACAGCAGTAAAGAACCACAAGCAGTGGTTCCCAAAGTGTGGGCTGCAGATCCCTGGTGGGCCACAAAGGTAGTGCAGGTAATAACAGAAATTCAGTTTAAAATGACTCAGAAGTATGTTCAGTTACATATTTATATAAATGTATTTATTTATATTAAAAGTGAAGTAAAACTGATAATAAGAGGTGGTTAGTTTGTGATATTACTCATTACTCTGACCTAAATTTACTGCTCTTGTATTGAAGTTTGTGTCCCAGTGCGTCACATATTGGTAATAGCACTTTACATATGACTGGGTAGTATCACCAATTTATAGCCAACAGCTTCCATTGTTTATGTTTTTTTAATAAAATTTTCAAGGAAATACATCAGTTTCTCTTTTGATGAGATTGAAGACAGGCTCCCAGCCGCTGCTACTGGATTTTTTCATTTTTATGTGGGTCGCAGCACTCTTGACTTTGGGAACCACTGATCCAAAGTATTTGGGAGAAAACCCCAACAATTAAAATTAAATTACACCCTATAGATCAGTTTGGAGCAGACGTCATAGTTATGTCTGCAGCTTTGTGCGCATTCCCAGAATAAGTAAAAAAGTGTCTTTTTGTGCAGCTGAACATCTGCATGGAAATCAAGAAACAGACGGCCTTCACTTTTATACTATAACTGAAGATGTCATGTGAAGGGAAACTCAGGTTTATGGTCGCCTGCCATCAAGTAGACAGACTTAGCTGAATGAAATATTTCAGAATCAGAGTGCATTTCACATCAGGATAATTTTTTTCTTTATACGAGACCTGTAACACCCAAAAAAGGCAAAGTTATCAATGCAGCTAATAAAGATAGATGAGTAACAGCAGCAGCTGCAACGCAGTAGATGCTATGATAACATTAGCATTTTAGCAGAAGACCTGTAAACAAACTAAAGTGCTCAGAGAAAATTTTAACATCACTTGAACATGAATCAGCGAGCCATAATGTGACATTATGTCTGACTGAATACAAACTTAGCTAAAGCCTTTGGTTTTACAATGTGATGATAGAGGATGTCTTAAATCCATGGATCCAGAAAATCCAGACTTTGTTCCCACATTGTTCACTTATTTAAAGCAGATTAATGTATGGAACTCCTGACAGTTTATAGTCTGACCTGTTTAACATAGGCTGCGTCTTGTACAGCTGCTACAGGTGGATAAAGACATGCCTGCTACCCGTACAGTTTGCAAAATATATTGCTGTTTTAGAGATATTAAAAAGGTCTGTTAGCACTTGATTGTTTAAATAAGGCAGTGTACAAGCTAAAATCAGCTTCCAGTTTGTTACAAACTGCTTTGCACTACTTCATGAGCGTATTTAATCCAGACCTTTGAAGAAAATAAGCACTTAAAGTGTGCATATTTACCACCATTGTGCAACAGAAATACTTTTTCCATGCACATTCAAAAGTGGGTGTCACAACACCAAACATCTGTTTCCAAAGTGCCAAATTACTTTACAACATCTGTATTCATCAAGTTTAAAAAAAAAAAAAAAAAAAGTGTTTTTTCAGTAACAATCACTGGAAAAGAGGAGCTGTAAATTTTTAATGACTCAGAATAATTTTTTTTTTTAAATGCATAATTTGGTAATAATTAGATAATATAATATAATAAATAATAATCATTATTAATAATAATAATAATAATATAATAATTAGATGGTCTCGTAGTGTAATGGTTTACACATTTGCCTAGCACATTTAAAAAAAGTGTCTCCTCCCAGCTGCAGCTTCATATTAAACAGTCATCATATGTAACTCTCAACAATGCTCACACTGTGTGTTTATTAGTAATCGGATTATCTTCTAACTGCAGTGTCAGCGTGTGAGAAAACTCAGGCTGCTTGAAACTGGAGAGGAAACTGCAGCAGGTACCCAAAGCAGGGCTGCCCCCAAGTGTCTGAACGACTGTACAGAAATGTAGCATAAATGCAAAGAGAGCGGAACAGGGAGTTGGTGTGGATGAAACAAACATAGTTAAGCAAAAACCTGCACTAAAATGAAGTTACTCTCAAAAAAAAAAAAAAGGACAGCAGTATAATCAGTTTTGTAACAGTGTGAGTTGTTTCTTCAGTCTGCTGCCGTTATATGTTTATTCTACAGTTTCGATCAGTGTTATTTTCAGTGAGGAGGAGGAGGAGGCATCCATTGTTTACAGTAACGTCTCTGCACTCTTTTCTGTCTCAGCTTAGAGACTTTAAAAAAATGACCAACCAGAAAATGTTTACACTGATTTTGTAGTAATTCAGAGGTTTCTCATTGAACTGTATAAAAATGCATCTGTCTTTTATATCAAAATAAAAAGAATCTGTTTGTATTTGCTTGGTTTTTTTTTTAGTACTTAGAAAAGAAAATTACAAGAAAAGAATTCCTAGTATTTTCTCATTTAACTGTTATAAAATGTCAAAAAAAAAAAATAGTTATTTAGTTTATAATCGTGCAGGACAATTAAAAAACTAAAAATGAAGATTTCAGAGATTTGAATCATTGCGTGTTACACATTTTAGTGTAAAATGTGACAGAAACAATCAAATGATTACAAAAATAATTATTTAATGTATTATTTCAGCTTCTGTTGACATTAAAGTAAATCCATATTTAGGAAGAAGTGAATGAGTTAGGTAATGCTGCCATCTACTGGATCAGTTTATTAAAACAAAATGATTAAGGTCATACTTCAGGTTTAAGAGTTTTGTAAGCTTATGAGTTACATTTCCTAGTGGAGTATTTACAGTGGTCTAGTATACAATGGGGTCCAAATCATCTAAGATTACATAAAAAACCTTTTTTCAATTTATCATCAGCTGACCTTATTTTCATGTAAAACTGGAAATAGTGACCTTTGCTAGTTTAGAAACAAACAAAAAAACACAAGAAGTAGACAAACTTCAGATCCTTTTTATATCCCTCCAGTTCATGTCATTCATCTCAAGGTGTTTTATACTTGTAAGGCCTATAATATTGGAATCCCTGCAGTCCCAGCCACTTGTTGACAGTGGAGAGAGAGAAATCCCTTTTAAAAGGAAGTGACTCCCCCTGAACCAGGCTCAAAGAGGGGCAGCCACCTGCTCTGATTGGTTGGAGGGTGAACAACAAATAAGACAAAACAGAAACCTTGGCTCGTGCGATGCGCACATGACCAACATTAATAGTTGGTCAACGACCACCTCAAAAGGGGACGACCCCACACTAGGGTTTAAATATCTGGGACTTTTAGGTTAGACCTGAAGAAGCCTCTTGGATGAGGGGTGATACAGCTTCAAATACTTAAACAAGTCCAGCTGCCTTCTTTTTCAAACTCTTCAGTCTTGAAACAACCAGTTTGTAGTCTGTGTTAGTACACTTGCGGCAGGATGTAGTTGCCCTTAGTGTTCAGATGATGCTAATTAGAGGTGATGTGAAGTATTCTAGCCAAGAAAACCAGACCACGCCTGTTAATGTCGGACTAAATGTATTAAAACTTAGATCCAGTCTGAGTCAACACTCCTGAGAGTGAGGAAGTTCAAAGTAAGAAGAGAACAGGATGGCAGGTACGGGAAGGGAAGCTGAAAGCAAAAGGCTTCATTTACATGTATAGAAAGCTGGTTGAATACTCGGAATATAGCGTATTCATGATGGCACACACGCTCCTACAGTAGGGGGCGAAATGCACCTTTAGTTGGTACTCCAACCACAATAAATTCAAAGACAAAGAAGTAAAGCGGCACACGAGCAGTCACGTGATTTCCTGTAAGGTGCAGAGGTAGCAGTTGCGGAGGTCCGCCATTGTGTCTGCATCTCAGTTTTTACAGCGGTAAGGATATTTTAAAAAGTCAGGTTTTATTAAACTTATATATTTACCTAGGAGTCGGTGTAGGCCCGGGTAACAAAACAGTCTGCCTATGAAAATGTTAAACCATTTAAAGCAGGCATTTGTGTTCAGGTTTAAGCACTTAAAGGTAACTTAATCACGGTCCTGGAAACCAGCTCCTGATGTGGGCTGCGTGTGTTATTGTTTATAAAGCAAACACGTGGAACGAGCTCAGATATTAATAACAAAAAAATAAATAAATAAATGTTTTCCAGATGCACCCATCCATAATTCAGACTGGGAGCCAGTTAAAGAGCACAACTGGCAACGGTTTACAGCTGGGCTGTCCTCTGTGTCCCAAGTTCACCACCACACGTACAAAGACCATATGCAGGCATCTGGAATCCCACATCAAAAACGCGGTGAACTCCCAAGGTGAGCTGATGAGAAAAGGAAATAAATGTGTGTGGCTGTTGAATAGCTACATTGTATTCACCATACAACTTAAAGGGCAACAGGCTCTTATTTAGAGTCAGTTGATCAACTTGATAAGAAAGCAAGGGTTACTTTGAAAGGAACATTGCTTTTTAAAGTTTATGCTATCATTTATGATATATCAACCAGCTGGACAGTTAAATTCATAACTGTAATATATGGATATCCCTTGCAGGTAGAGTTATTTGCAGGTGCAACCTGCCTTGTCGAGACACAGGCCATTACCACTGCCCGCACTGTGAGAAAACAATCATGCGCAAAGAGGATATGACCTTGCATGTGACTGGATGTCAAAAAACATGCAATACGGTGCCACCTTCAGCAGAAATCAGACCCCCTGTGTCATCATCATTATCATCGTCCTTTTTAACTCCCCGTGCTTCCCAGCAGAGGTCAGCGCAGCCCCCTTCAGAGCATCACCCTCCCCGTTCAGCCGGAGAGGACTCTCTTGCATTTGACCATTGTTATACATTTTCTCCATCCTGTCAGCCACCCTCAGCTCCGCCTCCAGAGGCCTCTGAACCACCTGCCGAGTCATCCTCCAAGGAAGAGGCCGCCGATGCCGCGCAGTCTGAAGCCACAGAGCTGCCCTCTTCACGTGTGATTTATTTAAAGTCAGTGAAGTGCCCTCACTGCTCCGTCGTTCTCTACAAAAAGAACTTATCAGTGCACATACAAAGAAAACATGCAAAACAAAAAGACATTATAGCTGCATCTCACAGGAAAACTAAATGTGCCGATAAAGCTCGTGGCCTCTTTGACATCCCTAAAGGTATTCATGTGTGACTTGGAGGACTGAGCTGCCTCAGTCACACAAACTTCCTCTGCTACTTTCAGCCCCTTAACTTAAACATTTAACTTTCTTGTGGTTTGTTTGAATTCAGCGAATCGTGTTTTCTCTTGTTTCTTCAGTATGATGCAGCCTCTTTCTCAGCTCTTGGCTTTAAGAGAACTACGGTGGGGGCTGTACAGTGAAAGTATGTGAAGAAAAAAAACTGTAAAATAAAATCTGAAATTGATTGATTGCCTTGGAATTGTGAGCAGACTCGTACCTATGTCACTCATAATTTATATTTTTGGCTTTCTGTTGTAATTCTTCTTAAAAGGGACTTAAAAGTGTTTCTTGTACTCTACTAAAGTAGCTTTGCATGGTTCACAGTTGCACATAATTTTTAGCTCTCTTCTGCCCCATTTTAAGCCAAGTGACCTTCTGATTGGTTGCCTATCACAAATATAAGGTTTGAACAACAGGTGGGTGGGGCTTCTGTGTGGTTGAGATCATCATATTTGAGATAGCCCCTCTCACTGACATCATACAGATCCAAGAGTATAAATAATTTCTTGAAACTGTTTAGAGCTGTCTAAAGTGAATTATTTGGGGGGGGGGGGTCAAAGGTCACTATGTCCTTACACAAATAATTTGTGCACTAAATATTGCAAAATTACACTTTAAAAGTCCAAATAGATAAAAATGATTAATGTTTAAGTGATCTAAAAGTTAAAAACTCTTTTTCATTGTGCTATAATCAGAAAAAAAGCATCACACCTCAGGAACAGGTGGTAGTATTTTTTTTTTTTTTACAGTATTTCAGACATGGATATAAACTACAACTTGACTGATTGGTGGTGTCATACAGCCCCACACGTGGGAGTGGAAAGTTATTTGGGTGATCTACTGACAGTGTGCGAATGTATTTGCAGGGCTCCAAAATGAGCATCGCTGAACAGGGAGTGCGGGGGAGCGAGTGATGTCCTACTAAAAATAATACAGTGTAAGCTAAAGTTTTACAGTTATACAGATAAATGAGATGAAGCTGAAGAAGAATCAACATGGTTTTCTGTAAGGGTGAACTCGTGTTAGAAATTGCTGGGAACTGTGTGAGGACTGAGTCTGAGTGCAGGATTTATTCAGAGGAGAGCTGCACTGTTACAAATTATTCCACCATATAAACCTGAAGTCTGTAACAGCTGACCTGTGCAGTGTGTAGTGCAGTGTGTAGAAGGACATCAAACGTTATTTACCGTCAGATCCTCTGTGTGTGTGTTAATGCAGACCCTGTGCCGCTGCCATTGCTCTTGTTTTTTTCTGCATCCTGTGAGAGGCTGCAGGTTCTTTTTGAAGTCTGACACACTAACACAGTCACATTAAAAGCTGTATTTTGACAGCTATTTCAGTATGTTATGGATGGCTCCGGTAAAGGGAAGTTTAAAAACTAAATGAAAATCCCTCTGTGTGCGCACTGCTGAGAGAAGACGTGCAGATTTTAATTATGTACCGATCTCCGTGCAGAAATACGACTAAAACCCTGAAACATTTCAGTTCAGTTCTTGTCGGTTTCAATAACATACTGATAGTACCGAGGAGCAGAAAGGGATTCGGCTCTAAACATGCAGGGTGAGGACTGATTGAAGAGCCAAAGTTTTCGCACCCATCCATGACAATTACGCACTCTTCCCAAGAAATGAACACTATCACAAATAACGCAAATGAAATTAAACATGCTGATTCATTTAAATACCCCCCCCCCCCAAAAAAAACAACTTTTGTGCTTTGAAATGATGTCAGCTACCAAAATACTTGCTGTGTCCGCGTCTTTCACTCATAAAACTGATGCTGCGCCTCTCCCGACAGCAGCACTTTAACGCCGAGGTTTTTGCGGTGGTGCAGATAGTGAGTAAATCTAACCCGTGGACACAGATATGTTTGCAGTTGACTTCATATGTCAACTTACAGGCAGTCAAGATTTTTATTCTTTTTAAGTGAGTCGGTAAATTTGCAGTGTGTAACATTTTAAGTTAGATATCTTACCATAATGAACACAAGTGCAGACACACAGCTCTGCAACACCACAAATCACTTTCATGTACTTTTTACTATTTTGTAAAAAATAAAATAAAATAGCCCTAACCCTAACCCTTCATGTTAAATTCTTACAGCTGCTCAGTGAAATAGACTAAGAAACAGACAGAAGCTGATCCCTTATTCACGAGGGAAGTGAAGATGAGGAAAATTACTTCAGCCACCAGGTGGCGCTCTGTCATCTCACACAGCGCCAGCAGTTCAACTTTTTTCCCGTGCTCAACGATGGTCCAGTCTGTCGTCTTCGGTCACATAAGCGGCTACATTGTGTATGGATTAACTTTATTAACACCCTCACAAAGACACACCCCCCCTCACACGACCAGGAGGCTGTTTTTCCACATTCCGCTCGGAGGGGAGACGCGCCCTCGGAATCGGTGGAGGAGGAGGAGGAGGAGAAGCGCTTTAGCCACTTGATGAGATGCAGAGAGGAGACAGAAGCTGCTCCCGTGGATGTGCGTGATGTTTGAATCCTCCATCGGAGTTTCAGAGCAAACTGCAGGTAAGGAAATACATTTTTACGCGTTATATTTATATGTGGACTGCGTGTTTATACGCAGTTTTTGGAAGGTTTCTCGTGTTTTTATTAATTATAAACACTCTGTTTTGGTCAGGGTCGTGGATTAATGCTTTCATAGTGTGTGGCCAGATTTCAGCATTACCGGGGTCATGGGCTTATGTGACCCCAATGCAATCCAACCTTCTTCAGAAAATCAACCAGACCCCAAGAAAGTGCTTAAAATATTGCATTTTATTAGCTCAGCAAACCTCCGCCACACTTTTAATTACTTTGCATTTGTATATTTAATAGTATTGAGGTTGGAAAATGAAAATTTTAAACAGTAAGCCCCCAAATTCCCGGTGTGTGTGTCGGGGGGGGGGTGTCTTACACGGAGCTGCCCTGTGCGTGCTCAGCTGCAGCCCTGATTTTGCTCAGATATTTTCTGCTCAAATGAAAGGAGAATGGAGACCGTTATTTCAGAGGAAGCTCTGCTCCCAGAGAGGATGCAGCAGCTCACATTGCTGGTCAGTGAGATCACACGTTCTCCAAATTTAAATCCTCTTAAGGCGTAACTCTGAAGCTCTGCAAAGGTCAGTGAATGTCTTGTGTTTTTGCGCAGTGTCAGAATCCAGAGATCAGCTTATCAGCCAATGTTTGCACTGAATACACGCTGGGCAAAAATTGACTCAAACCACAAACAAGGCAGGTTGGTCACACACCGTTCAGCTGGGAAGCGACCCTACATCCTTTACACTGCTCCTATTATCAGGCCGACATGAGAGTTTGACATCTCAGGCATGCATTTATCTTAACTGGACTTAGTAGCAAATACAAAAGTTGTCTAGGCTTAGCTCCTACTCAGGTGTGATTATCTGGACCAAAGTGTTCAACTCCAGGCAAATTATTTCCTACATGTAACCACACAAACCCATTCACCACTTCCTTTTCCATGTTCAGAGCAATGGAGCTTTGAATATATCTGCCTCTCGATAGCCATCAGTTAGAACAAAGGTTTCCCACAGGGCTGTGCAGCATGCAAATGAAATGCTGTGAATTAAAAATAACCAGAGCACAACAGAGGCTCAGTTCAAATGATGAAAAAAAAGAGCTCAGGCTTCATAAAATTTAATCATCCTATAGTCATCCACATAATCCCTGATCTGTCTGTGAGATCAGAAGCACTAACGACCTGCTGTTAAACCTTCTGTTTGTGAGGGGCAGCCAATCAGAAGAAAGTTGGCTTAAAGAGTGAGGAGAGGCTGCATCGAGTGTCCTCAGTATAGGATAAATAAGAATTATTTTAAACTGGGAATCTTGCAATGCTACAAGATATGGAGCTGGAAAACAGAATAATAGGTCCCCCTTAACAAACAAGTGAATTCAGACTGTACTGTGCAAAAGATTTAAATGTTTCATCACCATCAGACAGTCCTCTGAGGTCCCAAATTCATACAGATGATCATATGTCCATTTGCCTTCTGACACACTTTCTTCATTCCTCTGAGGTGGAAACACCTTGAGGCGTTATATAAATATAATTGAATTAAACTGAACTGGAATCATCCCAGGAATGCACAGGCAGGAGGAGCAAATGACTGTTAGAATAGTTTTCACCCCTCATTTTTACTGACTTTCAGCTCACCCTTTGTTTTCTGGCCAGCTTTAGTTCATTCTCACTGCTCTCCTGACCGTCCATTAAAAAGATATGTAAACTGCCTGTGCACCGCTGGCTCTGCACCAAACTGCAGACACAAAGTTAGAAACCAGCTGTTGAACACGTAGCTGCTAAAGAGGGCAGGTATTTATCTCGGGAGTTTGTGGAAGCCAAACCAAAGGAGAATAATATTGACTTGATATTATATACTTGTCCAGAAACACAACTCCAGTGGTCGCTGCTCTGTGTCTGCTAGATAATGTTGTTGCCACATCAGTCATTGCATCCAATATGTCAGCTAAAACTAGACCAATAAATCACTAGCTCACTGCAGATGTATCAGCTGGAAAATAATTAACAAGATATGACAGTGCAGCCATGCTGGATGAGGTTTATTAAGAGATAGTATGCTATGGTTACAGATAACATTGACCAGGTGATTTTTCAGCTGTAAAATGTCTCATTCAGTATGCATCTTGGTCGCATCTCTGTCTGTTCTGTCAGATCCTATATTAGCAGTTTTTATGGCCCAAATATAATTAAAATATTTAGTGCATTTCTGTGCTATTCTCTCATTTATAAACTTTCTAGTGTCACATTAACAGCATGGTTCTGCTGCCAAAAAAGCAGCTATTCCCTTTGTAAAGAATGCGTTTTATCCAAACAAAGCTAATGTTATTATGAAAGCAAATAGTTTTACTTTTAAGTGGCTTTTAAAACACACAATACTATCAGACTCTCTGTAAAGCTATTTTAACCATCAAGAGCGCGATAAGATCCCACTGAATTCAGACTTTCCCCATTAACATATACAGCCTCCTTCATACCAGCCATATCTCATCCTCCCTCATACTGGAAATGTTAGATCATCTCTACAAGCGGCAGATATCAGCTCAAGGCAGACTATTTCTCTCTGCTGACGCTCACTTCCTGCATTTGTTCAGGAGCTTTGCTGCTGTGCTGATATTTTAAGTCAAGGCTGAAAAATCCATCCCTGTTTTTCTTATTTCCACTCAAACCTTTGGTTTTATACCCTTAAAGAGGAACACACACATGCTCTGGAAGAGTCTGAGAATATTGTTTAAAAAAACTTAACTTGAGTAAACCAGGAATTATATCCATGTTTGGTGATTATGCACCTTGAAATGGTCTGGAAATTCGACAGGGGACTTGTGGTTTCTGGCTCCAGGATGTTGGCAGTAGGTCCTTTGGGACTGCAGGGTGCGAGGCAAGCCTCTGTGGCTGGGACACATCCCACGGAGGTCAGTAAGATTCGGATCTAGGGAGTTTGGAGGCCCTTAGACCGCTTTGTTTTTCTTCAAGAATGTGTTTATTCATTTAAAACAAGCACGATAATTGGAACCAACAAACAAAAAAATCACTGTAAATAAAATAAATCAAACAACAATCTCCTCCTCACAGTCAGAAGACATTTGCACAGAGGAATTGCAAAGAGGTTAAAAAAAAAAGGGGGGGGGGCAACACAGCAACCTGTTCATGAGCAGTTTTAGTGATTTGCATTTTCCTGCTTGGGAGGCCACTGTTGTCAGAGAGTGCTGTCACTATGTGGAGTTTAATTTATAATCTTTTTTGCTATGAGGCATCAAAATTGTGAAAATCCATCACACCTTCTCAAGACTTAAAGCTTTAATTTCTTATTTTACACAAACATAGGTCCAAAATCCAGAGAACAACTAAGAAAATCAGCAATTTTAGAAGGTTTCAGATACATTTTCAATCTCTAATTCTAACATGTGGAGTTTAGTGGAGGTTAGGAAACTATTATGCGAGAGTGTCCTGAGCTGAGATAGGCAGCAGTAAGTTGGCATGTTTTTCTATGGTAGAAGAAACCAGAGATCCTGGAGAAAACCTGCACAGTCACAGGGTGAACATGCACACTCTACACAGAAGGTCGCTGCCCAGGTTTGAACCCAGGGACCTCTTTATGTGAGGCGACAGTACTGAGTAGTTGCCAGTTATTACCTTTGACTTTTAGTTGTGTGGAGATGATCTGGGATAAGTTCATGCCTACCTGAAGTCAGTTTATCACCGCTGCTCCTTTGTTTCATTATGAAGTCAAATGAGGTTTTGCATCATTAATGGGGGTCTACATGCTGACAATGGTGGTCCTCGGCTAAAAAAATTTTGCCTCTTTTTGGGGGGGATTCAGTGCATTCCTGTTTCGAACTGCGGAGCAGCTTTCAGTTCTTTTGCGGTGGGCGAAACAAACGCACTCTCCGTCCCAGTTTGTCTCATCCTGTCTGCTTCACATGCGAGTCATTTGGAAAAGAAAGACCTTGTTTATGTCGACCACATGTGCTTTTATGTTCAGGCGGTGTCACAGTCCACATGTGAGTTTTAGGAAGTGACCAGCAATTAGTTTATTTGTGTCTCCAAGAGCAGGTTTTCCAAAATATTGTCATGTCACGTTCTCCCAAGCAGACACACGCCAGGGATGAAACCTGAGTTTAAAGTAATTATGAAGGAGTGAAATTACAGTGAAATTAGACATTTTGGGGACCATCTCCTGAGTCATCTAATGTCTTTTCCACTCCACGTGCCGTGAAGTTGTTTGTTCCTGTAGATTTTCAAAGTTAACCTGCCCAGACACTGCAAAATAAAGTTTAGCTTCATGGATAAAAATGGTAAATTTGTATTTTGCAGATGAAGTTCTTTGTAAGTCCAGTTTCTGCCCTACACACACACACTAAGAGTGTATTTTCACTGAGCTAAGCATTTGTTTTTATGAAACTAAATTAACCGACAGAGTTTAAAGGCACCAGAAGGTCATTTAAAAGCACTTAGTGTTGTTTTGAACAATCCCCAAAGACTCTTCTACATCTGGAAGTAAAAAATATTCAGCTCAATGATTGCACAAAAAGAATTTTTTACTCTAAGAAATGTTGTAAACACATTCTAATTCTCATTTATCTTCATTGGAGGGACTATTTTTATCCTGATGGTCAGACAAGTCACTGAGGATTCTGGAAATACCATCACAACAACAATAAGTGGACTTTTCAAGCCCTGAATTTAACAGAAAGAGCACAGACTGGGAATAGCTAACATCTGCTATTGATGCGGTTCATCTGCATGGTTTATATAAACTCTGTATAGTACAAGTGACAGGTATAGTTACTGTGCCAAGCTGCTTAAAGCTGCAGATTAAAATGAAAACTAACTTCAACAAGTGCAGCTCGTGTGCATGGAGTTAGAGTTCATGGATGAGAAACGCACTGCAGACACAGCTAATATTATTGATCTGTTATTTATTTGTTGCCAAGCACTCTGTTCAGTTTATTTATTTAAGAAAGTGTGCATGTTCCTCCATTGAGTGCACACACACACACACACACATGCACACATGCACACATGTGTGCATAATGAACCTCAACATCCTTTTTCATCCACATGTATAAGACATGTACAGCAGGCTTCTGGTACACAGCGCAGCTGGTAACATGCATCACATGTGAAATCTTTAACACTTACTTTTAAGCATTTATCTTACAGTTTTCCAACTATAGTTTTACTTTACTGGTCTTCTTTCTTGTGTGCTTTTATGTTTTATTTTTGAGCTTTTAGTTTGTCACTGAGCTGAGCAATAGATTTTTTTTTTTTAATTTTGATTTCAGTCCATTTATTCAAAGTAGTTGTCTCCTAACTGCAGAGCTTAACACCCATGCACTGGTGCCCGCTGCACAGTTTGAGTACCACTGATTAAAAGGCATGCTAATAAGCTTGGGAGTAATATATTCCATTGAGTTTTTCACTGGCAAGTCAGTCCAGATTTGAAGGGGCATAAGTCCGTCCACATAACCTCGTCTCAGATTAGGCTCCAGTTTTACACTTCACTAATGTTTATGTAACTCCCATCTGCCAGTTAACAGCATAACCTTCATGTGAGAGTCATAGTAACATCTGTTTCCTCTCTCACAGCCAAGCACTGATCCCCAGTGATCCGTGTCACCATGCCAACTCCTACGATCCTCACGGCAACCTGGAGTCCTCAGAGGAGCTGCTAGGTTTACAAGTATAGCTCCATCTCTGTTAGCCTACATAAAGCGGATCCCCTCCACGAGACCAGGAGGCAGGTAGGGTAGAGTAAGAGCCAGAGCACCAATATGTAGTGATGAAGTCATATTTTCTATGCTGGATTTTACTGTCTTTTTTGTTTCAGAGATGGTTTTCCACTGGATTCTCCGGCTGATTTTCATGTTGCTGGTGAAGACAGGACTTGTTGCTGGATGTGTTTGCCCAGCAGCCACTATTTTGTCCCAGTTTCCCTTGGAGGTTCCTGTTGATGTGTGCTGCTTGAACTACTCTGGATCTGATTTCAGCCATGTGCCCTGGTCTGTGTTTACCAACAAGACAAACATAGAGACACTGGATCTGTCCAACTGTAACATGAGCTCTCTTGATATCAATGACAAAGAGGCCCCTAGGGCCTCTGCATTGCAGAAGGTCTACTTGAGTCATAATAGACTAAAAATGCTACCAGGGGGGTTTCTGGCCAGCCATCCCAGCCTGAAGGAGCTGGATCTGAGTGGTAACCTGCTTCAGGAGTTTCCCGAGGACTTCCTAAAGGACTCCAACAACCTCCAGAAGCTGTATCTGCAGGAAAACCAGCTACGATTCCTGCCTAACACTATACTGCAGATGCCTATGCTTCAAAAGTTGGAGCTGGATGGTAATCACTGGGACTGCTCCTGCTTGTTGCTGGAAGGCCTGGAGGCGAGAAAGGAGGCTAATCACACCATCAAACTGCAGGATCTGCTTGGGAACATGACCTGCTTCTCTCCCTGGCACCTGGAAGGCAGGACCGTGTTGTCTGTGCGGCTTACCAATGTGTGTCGGCCACCTGGCCTCACAGCACTCTTTATTGTCCTTCCCCTCCTCATCCTCTCCGCTTTGCTACTCTGCTGGTGCTGTGGGAGGACGAAGAAGAAGAAAGAAGTGCCTACATTCAGCAGCTCAAAAAAGAGGTCTCACAGTTCAAGCTGCAATGGCCAGAAGCATCGAAGCAAACAACAGCCTTCAGCGCCTGAGCAGGGTAAAGCTGGACAGGGGATCCTGAAGAACCAGCTGCTGCTTCGCCCAGCGTCCACCCTCCTGGGCAGCACCAGGGACATCTATGAAGAAGTGGAGATCAAGCTGGGCTCTGTAGAGTCCCTTCCTCGGGTCTCTTCATGCCGTTCCAGCTCCACAGAGGAGAGGCAAGGCTCTCAGGAGCCTGATGGGGCCAGTAAGACAGAACTGGACACAGAGAGTGTGACAGAAGTGCTGAAAGACTCAGCTGACAGAGAGAAAGCTTACATGACTCAGTCCACTGAGTACTACAGCCTGGTGCCAGGTATTGAACTAGAGGACTCGGACCACGGCGAGTATGAGAATGTCGACCTATCATGACATCATCTTCCAAAAAACAGAATAAGTTAGCATTGTGGGAAATACGTTTTTGATGAGAACATCTGTGGCGCTCACATGGTGCCTTCAAATCATCTTGATAAATGATGAGTTCTTAAGATATTCCTGCCAAAGTTAGTATAGGTTTCTGTTTTCGCTTGTGTTTTTGTCAGTCCTCTTCGATTTCATTGAACCAGCAACACACCGGCTCTGCTGGTTCAGCAACTGATTAGGTTGAATCTCTCAATTTTTAAAAAATAGCAAGAGAAGGGATTGAAAAACAAAGGAAATACTTTCGTCATAAAGCAAAGCAAAGCAAACCTCACATAGCACAACGACTGAAAGTTTGGAGGAATGCTGAGCAAGGCTGTGTCTTAAATTAAAACGATACCTGTTGGTGCTATTATAGCTCACCTGATTGAGCAGGTGACCCATTTGCTCCTCACATTCTCCCTCTCTTTGTTTGTTTTTCTGTCAACTCTCTGTACTGTGCTATCTACCAAAGGCAGAAAGTAAAGCTATTAACAGCTCTATATAATGAACAACATCTCTTTGTGTATCTGTGGATTATTTTTATTTTTTTAACAAGTTTTAAAGCCCGGAAACACGACAACTAGCAGGGCAGTGCTAACAGGAAATTGCTAGTGCTAGTCAAAAACATGCTCCGAGTAAACACGTACATGTGTTCGTGTCAGTGACGTTCAACAGCAATAGATGTCGTTTTACAGTAGTGGATTCTGACTTGTCATAGGTGGGAACGCACAGGTGGCATTTATGAAAGCGTCGTTCCAATAACCAGTTAACCAGCATTCCATAAGCATGGAAGTGAAATGCTGCCGACACTGATACGTCTGTTCTTTCCCCACTGTGACGCATAAAAAAGTCTACTTTACACTAATTTGGTTTCCTTCAAAGTCAGCACTGTTCTGTTTGCTTGCTTTGGCCAGAGGCGCAAATTTGAGTATCTAAATTTATACAAATTTAATATTTTCAGTATGCTGGTTTGACTGGGCCTTTTAAGGTGCTGGTATGCTGATGTTTCTTTTTTTTATCCTGGAGAAAGCCAGGCTAGCGGTCTGCCCTACTTCAAAAGAAGATCTATGATAATCAGTTGATTTTCTGTCTAAAACAAGCCTTTTTAGCCCCAAGTTTCATCTGATTATCTGCCCTTTAGGCCATAAATGAAAAAAAACAAACACATAGGCCCTTGTCACTCAGAAAATCTCACCCTGCTTCTGGCTCTATATTTAATACACAATTTATAACTGGGCAGAAAAATAAAAGTATTTACCAAGATTTCAAATTATTGTTTAAAAAAACCCCAGAAAAGTTAACTACAGAAACAGTGTGGTCCAACCTCCACAGTATCACAATGTGTGAGGAAGTGATTTAATCTAGAGCTTTTCCTGTGGGACTTAAGGAACGCTGTGACGATTTGAAGGGGAAGCCTGATTTTTTTCTCTCTCTTATGGAAAAAAGCTAAAAGAGATTTATTCTATTTAATGCTGAGTTTGGTGCGCTTTACACTTAATGTTGTTTTCAAGACTGTAAGGACATATTTTATCTACTAAGTACAGCAGCCTTTTGTGTCTATTTTTCTTTACCTCATCCAACTGTTATTGTTTCATGCATTCCTGCTTGTTGACTTGACTTGTTACTTGTACAGTATACAAGAGGATTCCCGATTAGGCTGCACAACCAGAAATATAGGTGCTGAACTATGACTAACCCCTCTGCTATGCTCATAGTTCATTTAGAGCTAAATGTGGAATCTAAAGCTAAGACGAGAAATCAGATTTTAAGTGTCATTCATTGTTAAGGGAGGATAAAAAGATGGACATTTGCTCTTGCTTTGCGTCACACACTGAAATGTGCAGACAGGTTGGAAAATGCAATGGTGGTTGGGTCTAAATACTGGCTTAAGATAAAAATCTTCAGTGCTGGTTTGGTAAAGTAGACCTGAGACCTGCACGAAAGCAAACACTACACAGCAGGGTTATTGTGACAGTGGAGGACGCTTGATTGTTATCAAAGATGTGGAAAACAGACGGACGTCTCGCTCTCACACTTGCTGGGTTTGAAAGCTAATTGGGCTTTTTTGTTCAGGGAAATCCAGAGGGTGCAGCAAGGGGTGTGGAGCTTCCTGCAATTGAAAAAAACTGAAGCTTATTTTCCAGATGGGTTTTCACATGTTTTCCATTTAAGCTTTATTTATCAACACTGTAATGTTTGCCCAGTGCTCTTAGGTCAAAAGACAAATGCAAAGGCAGTTTCTACACAAAATAACAAAATATGTTATGTTAAAAGGGCCATATAGCTACTGGACACTAATGTGCTATTGTGTACGCTGTAGTTGATATTCTCTGGTTATTATTTCAATGCCTGCCAATCTTTACATTCTTGTCACTGGTTTACAATGATGGCAGTTGAAGATGCACCAGACTTCATTTTTCACTGATATGTACAAAATAATAACCTGCTGGCAGAATTTAATCCTGCAGTTTGTGAAATAGTAACAAAATGTGATCTGTTTGTTTGTATACATATGTGACACAAATTGCCTCCTTTTTTCTATGATAGTGGTAAACATTGTATTTTTAACCCAAATCACAGTCTTTTTCTAAATCTAACCACGTCGTTTTGGTGCCATATAACCTGACCAAAAATGTAAAAATGATAAACAAGTTAGTACATTGTTGGAGTCAGATTGTAGTCTGTTATGTGAAAGCCCTGTCTTTATGCCACCATTGCCATGTCCTGCCTTCTAAACCCTAGTCACACAGGACTAGAGACTGGTTGGCGACCACCTGGCAACCTCTGGTTGGTAGGGAAAAATGTTTATTCCCTGGCTGGTTGGTAAGTGGTTGATGGCTGTCGCTGGGTAAAATTAATCAGAAAGAGGTATATGATGCTGCACCAAAAGCCTCATTGCAATTACTTTTGCTGATAGAACAATGCTGTGGTCACCTGTAGTTGGCATAGAATATACATACTTGTCTGCAAACACTTGCCAACTACTTGTGGCGGCAGTGGTTGTGGAACTGTGAAGAGTGCAACACAAACCAGTAATGGAGACTTTGTTTTCAATGTAAAGTTGTATGTGTTTAAACATGTTACCTTTAGACATGAGGCACACTTTTTTTGTGAAGGTGAATATTCTCCATTTCCTAATTTGCGTTGCACTTTTTCAAGTCTCACCTCTGATTGGTAGCTGGTCAGCATTTACAGTGAAGTTAACATCCTCCATACAAACTACGCGTGACTGCAGAAACCAGCCAGCAACCAAAGCAATCACAAGGAGGTTTTTGGTACAGGTCCCTCTTTGTGACCAATTTCATCCAGCAACAGCTCATTTAAGTGAAATTTTATTATTCAGATTTAATAGATATCATTTTGTGTTTTTTTTTTCAAAAAGTACTGTCTTTTTTTCTGTGTCCATGTAGGCTACACAAAAAAGAGGAAAACTGGTGTCCGTGTTTTCACAAATTACCTTGAGACTGTGTTGAGATTTTGTAAGTTAATTTTAGATAACAGAAATTCACTCCATGAACTGAAAAACAAACAAACAAACAAAAAATAAATAAAAACAGCAACAACAAAAAAGTACACAAAAAGAGTAGAGGTAGAGGATAATACTACAATTAAATATTTAGTTGGTGATAAGGAAACATTGTTTTACATACCTCATATTTTAAACAGTTTGCATTTGCTTTTACCTTGAATTAAGTAGTATTTTATAATGTGGACTACACAAGTTTTTTGTTTGTTTGTAAACATATTGGTAGATAAAGTTCAGCCACTACTTTAGGCGCGTAATATAACTTTAGCTTGAAAAAAAAAATAGCATTCAGGATTCAGGATTAGCATTTACCTAAATACTGAATACTACAGTGAATGTACTACTGGACCTTTTATGTTACCCATAAACCCTCAGAGTTGTAAATTAATCATGTATTTGTTTAATATGTATTCATCTACTAGCTAGTTAGCAGTCACGCTAACATTTGAAACTTAATGGGGAAAGGCATAAAAGGTGACAACTTTCAAGCTTTACTACAACTAACTATACTTTTACTGTATAAATACATGTAAGTCCAAATGTTTACAGGCCTGGTAGGTAGTTATAATTCTACATTTCTGGACATTTCCTGTTTGCAGGTGTGGTGTAGCTAAATGTCAAATACATTTTCATAAAGCACTCTTTTTTTCTAGGCTAAATACATTTGATAACATTTAGTCCTGCTAGAAAATTAACCTTGCCAAAAACAAATGATACAAGAAATCCAAAATATCCTATATAAGGGGTGTTTGACATTTTATTTCATAGGCCATGTGGCCTAATTTAATCTCAAATGGGTTGGACCAATAAAACCATTGTATAATTTCTTCATCTTTATGTTTACAGAATGAAAAATAAATAAATTTACCAAGTCATCAATTGATAAACAACCTGAGATATCTTTAAAAATCAAAACATGTGCCATGTCAAATGTGTGTAAGTTTGTTTAATATTCACTCAGTCTACTGTTATCACAAAGAAAGGCTATAGTTATAAATGAAAGAAATGTCTTGGCATGGGTCCTTTTTTGTGATGGCAGGTCATAGATTTTGTCTTTGTCAGTAAAAATGCTTTGAAACTGACAATAATTCAGACATCTGCCTTGGACTGTGAAATATAGTCAAAAGTCCAGAATTGTCTTCATTATGTGCAGTTTTCACACTTTTGAAAGCTATGCAGTGGGCGGGTTTTGTTCTGTTGGCTACATGATTGACACCCCTTCCATAAATACTCCAACTTCTTCAGTATCGTTCAATCATTGCTAATCATCCGGACATAAAACGGCAACACTGTATGTAATAAAAGCACTGATTTTCTTTTAACCGCATTTATACAGGAAGATGCACTACTTTGATTGTTTCTGTATACATTTTAATATTGTTGAGAGAGAAATAAAAGCTTTTCTTTAAATATTTGTGTTCAGCGTCTTTGAGAACAGCCTTTTGATCTTTTTTTTCTGTGGCCCGTCAGCTCTTTCTGCCCTCACAATGACCCAGGCCGACCCCAGCTACCTGAAATCCCTCTTTTGAGCTCTGATTTCACTCACCGTGGGAAGTTGTAATTATAGCATTGGGTTGCTGAAACGATCAGCACTGAGCTGCCATTCTCAGAGGTCTTAGCCACAACCAGTGGATCCAGTAGCTGAGGGCAGGAAATGACTGGGCTGAAACAGTTGTTTGAGTATCCATGGACGCTAATCTGTGAGCGTGTTTTATCTATAGAGCAAGATCACAGACCTACCATTGTCTGTCAATCTGATACTCAAGAGGGAACCAAAAGTAAAAACCAAGACTGATTCTAAAAAATTTTTTAGAACCAGTAACAAAATGAAAATCAGAATACGTATCAGAAAATTATAAGGATTATAAAAAGTTGCTTGTAGCAGACAGCTGACCAATGCTGTTTCAGATTTGGAGAATTCTGAAGTAAAATCCAAACAAAGTATTAAATATGTCAGTAGTTCCTCTTATTGTTTTCTATCAATAAAGGAGCCTCTGGGTGTCTTTGTGTATGAGGCAAGTACAGGCCTTGGGGCTGAGGCTGGGATCCATGCTGTACATTACAATAATGCCACCTAGAGTTAGGAACTGAGATTAGTTAAATCATTTTTATTGTGGACAAGTACAAAAATCTCTGCCTGAAAAAAGTTAAAATGTAAACACCGTGAGACTCAGAGTCAGACTGGGAATAGGGAAGTCCACAGTGATTGTTGATCCAGGATCAAATGGAGAAGACATGGCCTCATAAATGTCGAGTCAGAGGAGAGCAAATAGAGCCAGTGTCCAAAGCAGGGCTGGAAACGAAGAGTCTGATTTACAGTGAGGTGCTGTAACGATGTGAAAAACAAACAAATGAGCTGAGCACAGCAACCAATTACAAAGGCTAAGAGACAGGAGGGATGGGCACAGCTCTGATGTTTAGACTCCTGCTATCACAGTCACCAGTAAATAACAGTCTATACACCCAGGAGCCTCTGCTGTGCAATCAATCTGCATGTACTCTGTTTGATTTTCTGTGGCAGGATGCACAGATAGCAGGTCCAAAGTACTTATTTGTGTTAGAGAAAATGTGTACAGTGCATTTTGACTTAAATATTGTTTTCTACTTTATATGTATATAAAGTAGAAAAGTAAAACCCTCTTTGAACAGAACGAGCACATGCAGCAGCCAGTATAGCATGGCTTAAAACACAGTGTTTTTATTACATGTACTTATTTTTTTAATTTTTTTTACAAAAGAAGACAAAACTAGACAAAAAAGACTAATATGGTTGTAGTTTTTAACTGTGTTTGTATTCACAAGGTGGGCATGTTTTGTGATTGAGTGTTTGAAGGTGTCTATATGTATGCATTTTTCTGTGGATACGGGCTTTTTAAAACCGTAAATAATTTTCTCATGCTTAACACAGCTGATAAAAGTTCTCTCAGCTGAGCAAATAAAATAGATAATTTCATGAAACAGATGACAGAAGTCTTGATCATAAAATATATTTTTAAATCTAAATATTTAGAAATAATACAGAGACCGATATATGTGTGAGGCACTGTCTGTTAACAAAGCTGTAGTTATTTACTTATATGCATATATAACAATATACACGATTATCATAAAGTGTGTTTTTAGAATCAAATGCATTCCTGAGTGTGATAAACAAGAAGATAATAAGTTAGAAGTTTCAGTAAAATATAAATTATATTTGAATAAATTCTTATTTTTAAAGCCAAACTGCCTCTGACGTAATAATTTGGTGATTATTTTTTGGCTTAATATGATAGAACAGTGTTTTTAATTTGTGATGTGTGTTATTTATTATTATCTGGCTTTTTTTCTTTTAGAATAAATAAGATATTAAGAATAATTTAAGTTTTCAAAATGCTTAAAGTCACCTCAGCTCTGACCAACGCACATAGAAGGAACCTTTTTGTATACATTATAACTAAGATTCAGTGAATAATGCAATTATAGGTGATCAACTGATCAGTCGAGCTGTTATTTGAGTGTAAAAAGAGATGCCTTCATGCACTCTGTAACTGTAGGTGTGTTTCTCAGGCTGTAGGTCCCCGGGTAATAAATCTAAAATGCTAATTTATGACAGCAACATATAAAGGTTTAAATTCAGGCCCAGAGGAAGAAACTTTCTTCTCCGGACAGCAGCATTCAGCACAGGTGCAGGTGAAGCAGGTCTTGAAAAAAATCCTTTATGTACATACAATTATTAATCTATCATACATCTACATGTTTGTTTAAATTTGTTTTTTAGGGATTTACTGCCTAAACATGACAGTTTCCTACAGTCTCGAGGTGGCCAGTGTGAGGTTTGCCGGCTTCTCCAGGCTCCTGTTCAGGTGGAAGGGAAGCATCTACAGGCTGCTCTACAAGGAGTTCCTGGTGTTTTGTGTCATTTATCTGTTTTTCAGTGTGTTTTACAGGTAAATTTGCATTTTCACACTGCTCTTTCTCTTACTGAGTTTTGTTTCTGGCAGTGAAAGGTTTCATTTGCTCCTCAGGTTTCTCCTCACGCGGAGGCAGCAGGATCTGTTTGAGCGCATCGCACTTTACTGCGACCAGTTCACTAACACCAACTACATCCCTGTTTTGTTTGTACTCGGTAAGAGTGAATCACACAGCAGTTACATAAATCAAATATAAGCATCTGTATGAGCTTTCCTTTTTCTTTTTCTTTTTTTTTTTAAATTCTAGGTTTCTATGTGACCTTGGCCTTTAATAGGTGGTGGGGTCAGTACACCAGCTTCCCACTGCCTGACAATCTGATGATGGTGGTGTCTGGGAACGTCCACGGCACCGATGAGAGGGGCCGTCTGCTGAGACGAACCCTCATGAGATACGCCAACTTATCTTCTGTCCTTATTCTCCGCTCCATTAGCACAAGAGTTCACAGGCGGTTCCCAACTTTGGACCACATTGTGGAGGCTGGTAAGAACAACAGTCCTTAATTAAATGCATTTACATAAGTTAATTTTTAAAAAAAATCACAAATTTACCACAAGGTGAAGGAAGAACAGACGTATAATAACTGCTGAATGTGCAGAAGAGCAACACTGCATATCAACACTATAGACACAAAATAATGGGGGGAAAACAACAGATCCACCTGACATCATATTAAAATAAAGGGCTCCTTATTTCAGAATTTTCAAGACTTTTGACTTTTGTACTCAATACATGCCAAACCTAAATTATTAGTTGCCCTGCACAACATCTTTTCTCATAAGTTAATAAGTTACAAGACAATAAAGTCAAATGCTGAGATAGTTTAAACTCAGATCATGATTCAAATCATCCACTTCTGTAAAAGTATTATTACTACACATAAAAGGCTGAAAAATATATAGAAATTTATATTTGTGGTACTAAAAGAGGAAGCACTCAGTGAAGAAAAAGTTATGTTAAAGGTAATAATATAGTGGGGAACAGTGCACAAGGTCATGAAGAACCGTTCTTATGTGTGTCCACTTAAAGCAAATACAAATTTGTGATTAAGTCTGAGTTGAGCAGTGAAGCCTTTGGGATTCAAGCATCTGTCTGTTTCTTTACATCTAAAATATTGGAAAATAGTGAAAAAAATATAAAATCATCATGATTCTCAAAGCCTTGTTTTGTTTGTTGAACAGATCAAAACTCAAACACATTGACTTCACTGTATTTTAAAGAGAATGAAAAATTCTAACATTTCAGTATAATCCAGTTCAGTTTATTGCAGTAAGTTTATTTCCTGTCAGTCAGTTAATGCTTTCATATATCGTGTGAACTCAGTGTGTGTAATATGTGTGCAGGATTTATGACCATAGAAGAGCTGAAAAAGTATGAGTCACTGCACTCTGATTTCAACAAATACTGGATGCCTCTGACGTGGTTTTCAAACCTGGCGTCCAGAGCGAGAGAGGAGGGCCGAGTGAGGGATGACATAGCTCTGAGGCTGCTGATGGATGTGAGGAGTTTGCTAAAGAATGCAACAAGCGCAGACCTACTCATTTTCTATAACTTACAAATAATATGTGGCCCTAAAGTCAGTACAAACTTACTTGTAATTGCCGTACTATGTCTGCAGGAGCTCAATAACTACAGATCTAAGTGCAGCCTGCTGTTCCACTACGACTGGATAAGCATCCCTCTGGTCTACACTCAGGTACAATCAGCCAGTGAAATATGACACAGTCACTTAATCATCAATTTTAGATAAATATACTGTCTTTGTATAGTGCTTTTCTATTCAAATGCTTTTTTCTATGTCTAAGCACTTTGCCTAACCTTCTCACACACTCACTAGCTTGTTGGTTTTCTGTGTAGGTAGTAACTATTGCAGTTTACTCGTTTTTTGGCTTCTGTGTGATCGGCCGACAATTCCTGAACCCCGAGAAAGGTTACAAGGATCACAAACTGGACTTGTACATCCCTGTTTTCACCCTGCTGCAGTTCTTCTTCTACGCCGGCTGGCTCAAGGTAACACAACATATTCATGTATCAGTGCATACTTCCATTACAGGCTCTATAGTATATAATACTTATCACACTTTGGAGGGAAATATTATACTTTTTATTTTATGGTATTTGTCTGACAGTGCTGACAAGTTTGTAAAATGCATTTCTGACCCTTTTGAATTATGGTTTTATTTTAATAACTGAAATGAATATACATGAGAACTTTCATTGTTTCAAGTTTAATTAATGTCAAGGGGAGCAGCTGCATGAATAAAATGGTGCTGAAGTTTTGGTGTACGAGTATTAATAGTCTAGAACCAGAGTGTCTGTCTAGGTTGTTTTACTGTTTTGCAGGTGGGAGAGCTGATCATCAATCCATTTGGCGAGGATGACGATGACTTTGAAACCAACCAGCTGATTGACAGAAACATTCAGGTTTTCCCCTCCAGGCATTCTTCTTTGTTATGAGCACTGGAAACCTAAAATGAGATTTTTAAGTCTGCTCCTTTCTCTCACAGGTGTCGATGCTGGCTGTGGATGACATGTACCAGAATCTGGCTCCAATAGCAAAGGACAAACACTGGACACAGAGACACTTCTCCATCCCTTACACTCTGTCGACAGCAGCAGAGGCCCTCAGGCCAGCATTCAAAGGTTCCACCTATGACATGAGGTAACGTGAGAGGGGATGGAACATAACTGAGTATATTTACTCAAGAATAGGTTTGAGGTAATTGCTTTTATTCCACCTATGTGCCGGGGGGGGGGGGGGGGGGGGGGGGCATAGAAATTCATAGACCAATAAATAGAATAACTGACTCTGTAAAGAACAGAACTATATGCTGTAAGGGTGAAACGGACCAGAAAAATTTAATAATTATGCAAAAATGTGAAATTGTACATTTGTGAAATAGGTTGCTTAATATTAAAAAATTGGGTTAAATTGATTTTTTTCTTTCTTTCTGCAGCAAACCAAGTGATATTCCATGAGATACAATTTGATAATTGGAGCTAAAATTACAAACATATATTCAAAGGAAAAACAGCTGTAGCTCTAAATTTTAGTTACAGAAAACAAACAAGGGGTCAAACATCACAAGTTGCACAGTTTGACTTTCCAGGTATAAGGGTAAAAAAATACACAGTTGGAAAACAGAAGGTGGTGCTGGAGTGCTGCACAGGTCCTTTTATGTGGAGTTTTGCATCTTGTCCCTGTGGCCGTGTTCTCTCCGGGCATAACACAGTTTCCTCCCGCAATCCAACCACATGTATGTTACATTAACTGGTGATTCTACATCTGCCATAGGTGTCAATGAGAGCGTGAATGAGTCTCTCTCTCTGTGATAGACTGGTCATCTGTCCAGGGTGTACCCCCCCAACCACACAAACACCACCACTACCACCACCTCCAGCTTCAGACACCCCACAACCCTGAATTGGATAAATGGTTAAGAAAAAGGATGGATGAAAAAGGGATGTATGATTTGTGAAAATTGGGAGAAATGAATACAGTTTCTTTACTATTGTCCTTAATAAGGAAATAATAATTTGCTCTGTAGTGTAGTGGGTTACGCATTTGGCTAACAAATGAAAGATCCATGGTCCAGTCCTGGGAAAAGATGCAAATCCCTTTGGGGTTGTGCCAGGAAGGCCATCTGAGATAAAAATCTGCCAAATCAAACATGCAGAGCTACTTGCTGTGGTGACTCCTTGTGGATAAGGGAGCAACTGACAGTGAACCAGTTATTATCCTAATTATGTGTCTAATAAACTTAATGCAGTGTCTTATAAACTTAATGCAGTGAGTTTAGTCAGTGATCAACTGTTCTTCATTCAACTTCTCACTTTAAAAGAAATCTCAAGTTAGTTGATTTAAACATTTTAGATTTTTTTTAAATGGTTTAAGAGATAAAAAATAGACATTTTCAATTGCAATAATTAGAAATTTAAAATCAGCAGTTCCTTATAGAGACAAAGTGACCCCACATCTACCCACAAATGTAAAATGCTACATAAACATTAATGCATCAGTAATAATAATGGATGATATACGAAAGTATAACAGGCATGGGGTCGTTAAATACTTTTAATTTTGAAAATGTAAGTACATTATACTTAAAGTTTAATTAATACTATCATGCAGGACTTTTTCCTTTCAACAGCGTAATTTTACAGTCCAAGACAACTCACAGCCGCTGTCATGCTGTCTCCCATGTTTACAGGATGAGTGCTGAAGATCTTGAGATTCACCGGCCTGGAGGCGATCTTCTGAACAAACAGTATTTGCACCTTCAGAGCTCTGTGAGTGACGGGCTCAACAGCCTTCTGCAGTGGGGTAAAGGCCTCGTGCGCGGTGGGAGCCTCCCTTCTCTCAAGGACGTCTCATCAATCCCAAATGAGGCAGAAGGGACTGATGAAGGTGCCAGAGATGCTACCAATCACAATGAACAAGAAAAGGCACTAATTAAAGTTGTAGTTGAACACAACTAACTGATTCTTATTGTCATGTAAAAACTTTTACTGTAAACACACACAAAAAATGTGTGAAATAAAACATTTTGGGGAAAATGAGACATTGAAAGGTTTCACTTGTGTTAAACTACGGACTGCAAGAACATTTCCTGAACAATATAAAATAAATAACAAAGGGAAGGACCTATTATTGTTCCTTTCTACTCTTGTTTGTATTCAAGACAGACTCTGTAAGATGTGGTTAATGTTATTAAAAAGGTGTATTTAACTCAAACCTGGCCAAGTATTTAACAAATCAAAAAAAAAAAGAAAAAAAAAAAGCAAGACAAAAATTAATATAATATGAAAGGGGATAAAAAAGGGTTTCTGGTAGAAAAACTTGAAGGCAGACTTTGGTTATGCAAATTCATTAATTATCAAAGCTCGGTAAGTAATCCGACCTTGCTATATAACTGTATAGTCTATAACATTAACTCTATGATGTTGACACAGACCTCAGCAAGTTAGATACTCCATTTTAAAATAACGTGGTCTGCCCAAATAATAATAATAATAATAATGTTTATTTTTTCTGGTTAAAACAACATTCTACGCACAGTATGGTAGGTTACAACAAATTATGCTACTCTCTTGTCCCTCTAAAAATGTAAACCATCAACGTTACAGGAAAAAGTAGGATACGTTTTAACCTACTTTGTTCCTGCGTGCATTTTCACTCAACTCGAGTACGTACAAGTTGTCCCTACTGTCTTTATCCCCGTTAACAAAATAAAACACTCGGATGGGATGCTTTTATTATGTAAAGCTCGACGGAAGTGCGGAAGGTTTTTGCGCTTCCGTTCCGTGTTGTCAGAAACCCATAGAAATCTTGAACGGGGTGTCTGAAGACTTGTCCGCAGGTACGTTGGGAGCTTTCCAGAAATGACCCGATTTTTTTTACCTCGTGAAATGTTTATGTCCCGTAAAGGTCTGTTAAATGCTCGCCTAGCTAATCTCCTGGGTTGTTGATAACAACTGTGCTGAGGCATGGGCTCGTTTATTGAACACCCTGTTAGCATGCTAATGGTATTGCTCTCACTTTTACCTTATGGGAGGAGGTGATACTTATGTCAGAGAACTTTGCCCGCTGATTAGCCGATTTCTAACATTTCAGACTATGTACACACCTTATGTAGTAGAGCTAGGAACCTGTTTTTAATGAACGAATTAAAAGAAGCCGCACTTTCTAAAGAAATGTGGGTTTCATTTGGTTTGACAGGAGCATCCCTGCGGGGTCACACAGGAAAACAAAAAACAGGAAAGCGGTGTAATGGTCAGCTGATGACCTCCCGCTGCTGCTGAGCTACTGACTGCCACCTTCATCATGGGCGACAACCCTCACCTGCTGCTCGGCAGGATCCGCTTCCTGAACAAGTGCATCGAGACTTTCAGGAAGAGCGAGCCGGTGACCGAGTGTCTGTGTTATGTCCCCAAAGAAGTGTGCTACAAAATCTGCAAGGATTCTTCTTCCAGCTCTGCTGCCTCCTCCTCTGGCGCCTCTGCAGGAGGATCCACAGTGGGAAAAACCGTCATCTCTGTCTTTGAAAGCCCGCATCAGACTCCCCACAGCAAGAAAGCATATAAGTACAACATTGAACCAAAGAAAGGGACATGCATCCGGACAACAGGGGAAGAATACTGTAACAGCCAGGGCCTTTGGGTCAAAATGAATAAGGTAAGACACTGTGCATTACTAATAATTATAAAACTGCACTATAATACAAAAAAAAATATATATACAATAGATAAGAAATAACAAGAACCAGCATGAAAACATGTCAGTGTATAGTCAACATTCATAGATAAATATTGATTTTATTGATACCAGTGCCATTATCAGTTATACTTATTGGTCTGTTTCTTTTTCAGTTCCCTGACTGATTCCTGTTTTGTTATCTCAGAAAGTGGACAGAGTATACAAAAATGCATGCATGTGACTCAGGTGTGCCAAAGCACCACTGATATGAACCTAGATTCATTGTTTTTCAATCCACACCTGTTAGAAAAACATGGCAGCATTGATAAAATGAATCACTAAGCTCAGAGGGATATGATACTGATTGACTGCAAAATTGAATATTGGTAGTGACAGCATCAGTGAGCCACTAATGTATAGCAAATGTGAACAAATTGGTGCCAGGTTCTTCAGCTTTGAATGCCTTCTAGCACATGGTAACTGCATACACTGTATGGAATCAGTGTGTGAAAATGGCTTGTTTCAGAAAGTGCATGAACTTAGGGGCTGCACTAAGGACCAGTAGAAGGTAAACAAGGATTATTTTGAACTGTGAATAATAGTCCAAGATTAGAATTATGGATCTGGCAATGAGCATTATAAGTCTCCTTTAATTAATGTGGTGTAGATCAGAACAAAAATGATTTTTAAAGTGGTTCAGATCCAAAGTGCTCAACAATCTGTCATTCAGTCTTTCACCCTGATGATGGTGGAGCAGGTAGAGTTAATCATTTTCCTTTGATTTTATGGGTACCATAAACCAGGAATAAAATCTCCAACTATGTGGTAAATGGATGACCTCCTGTGAAGTTTTAATAACTGTACAACTTGGCATGTTATTTATAAAGGCTTAACCTTAACCTCAAAGTTTTTCTATTTTTCTTCTACCCAGTTTATCATTCATGGTCTCTCTTGGTTACTCATCTTTTCTCTCTTCTCTTTTCCCTCATACCTCAACTGGTCTTGGTAGATGGTTCTGCTAAAAACTATTACTATTCAGAGGGAGTTCTTCCAGGCCCACTCCCCAGGAAAATATTGGCTCATAGGGAAAATTGTTGGGATTTTCTCTAAAATATTGTTTGGTCTTTACCTTACAGTAGTGCCTTGAGATGACTGTTGTTGTGAATTGGCACTACATATATAAATACAATGATATTCTGATTGATTTGTTTGTCCTAGATTATTTTAAATTTGGTGAGAAAGCACATGTTGACCAGTTGATCTGACTCTGTTTCCAGGAACAGCTCGAGGAGTACCGCCCAGGCCAGGAGTTGGAAGAAGGATGGATTCTGGTGTGTAAACACACCGAGGGAGGCGACAGGCTGGTGCCTGTGGAGTCACCAGAGACTATCAGCAGGCAGCAGCAGCTTTTTGGCTACGACCACAAGCCCTGCTACAGGTGGGAACAAGTGGTGGATGTGGAGAGTGCACTTTACATTGGCGAAAAACCTAAAATCGCAGAGTGTGATGATGCCGCCGTCCAGAAGCTGAGGTGAGTCTGTCTGTTCAAAGTTAAAACGGAAAGCTGACTTTTCTGGTGCAACAGTTTGTAAAATGAATGCAATTAATGCTAAATTAACTCTTTCAGGTATGTTCCTCCCACTTGGACATATGAATGTGATGAGGACCTGGTGCACTACTTCTACGACCACATAGGAAAAGAGGACGAGAACCTGGGGAGCGTCAAGCAGTGTGTGACCAGCATCGATGTTTCTTCATGCTCGGTGAGCAAAATTAAACCCTTTGATTTTAACTCTCACGTCATAATGAATTACAGTAGTCCAGCCTAAAAGTAATAAGTGCATAAACTAAAAAAAAAGTCTAAATCAGGATTAATGGGTCAACAACCACTTCCAAAGGGGACAACCATCATTAGGGAACCTGGGACTCTACCTTTTTGGTTTGGATAAGAGGTGAAACATCAGAAAGTCACCTTTTTAAGGCTCTTGAGACAATTGTCATTGCAGTGACTTCTGCACAGGATTCTCTAGTTAATACTTCTTATTAATTTTTAATCCACTCATCAAACCTTGATATTTGCTGACAGGAGGATCCCAGCGGGGGGGCAAGCTGCCTGACAGATGGCGACGCTGAAACTTACTGGGAGAGCGACGGCATGCAGGGCCAGCACTGGATCCGCCTGCACATGAAGAAAGGCACTGTGGTCAAGTAAGAAAATGCAAAGGAACAAAGAAAGCTAAAAAAGGAAGAAGAAATTAATAGCAACTTGATATAAGTTGTGTTTCAGCTTCAATTTATATTTGCAACAAAACATTAAAGCTGGTTACAGATTGGGTCCATTTATTTTGCCCTTTCACAGCCAAAGCGAAAGAAGAAGTAAGTCAAAAGCTCGTTTTCAACCGTTAACAAGGCAAATACAAAATTATTATTTAAATTTTGACAAAAATAATCAGAATTCTAGGTTTTGTGTCACCTGCTGAGAGGCAGGGAGACACGTAGGGATAACTTATTCATCATCCATCTCTCTGTCTGGCTTTCAGTATGTCAGTGACCATGGAACATACTGACTTCAAGCTTGGAGGATAGGTACATATGAATAGCACAAGAACCATAACAGTCCTTCCTCTTACTCTGGTTTAATCACTGTCATCAGTCCTTCCATCATTGTTTCATCTCTCAGCTGTCTCATCTCATCATCTGTATTTCCTATGTCAGAAATCTTTATCAATATTGAATGAAATAAAGTTCATGTATAAAATATAGACAGTTCTACGCAATACCTGATGGACAACAGTTATTTACTGTAAAAATCTATTTGTAAATATTAACTGCTAAGCTCAAAACCTAATCACTTACTTTCATATACATGAATATACTTTCTGAGAAGCCTTTTAGGAGGTGACACATGTTCTTTGGAACATTTGTTTGCCATAATCAAACAGTCTTTGCTGCATGACATGAATGTTTTTGACTCTCCTGCAAACAGGAGCAGAAGATGCGTTCAGTCACGTCAGTTGTTAGTAGGTCAGTCCCAGTTTTTCACAACAGACATGTTGTCCTTTTATTTATTTATTTATTTATTTTATGATTATTTGTTAATAACTGGTCTGGTATTACCTGAATTTTGCACTGCTGTGATGGTATAATCGTGCAAAGTTTCTGTGTTTGATGCTTAAAAAAGTGAAGCACTTTGTCTTTTTGTTTTACTGCTAAGCTTCGGAAGTGTTGATATTTTATTTAATGCCCTCTTTTGTGCACTAGTAAGCTGATACTGACCGTGGACTCAACAGATGACAACTACATGCCCAAAAGAGTCACAGTGTTTGGAGGAGAAGGAGACAACCTGAAGAAGCTGAGTGACGTCACTATAGATGAGTAAGTTTTGTCAAACGAAATTATTAGTACAGTTTACAAAAAGGTTCCCACATTTTCACAGATACATACTTCAGTGTATATTGTGTCTTAAATAAAATGATATAATTATTCTAATACTGTTTTAATAATGTTTTTTTTCATGTTAAAATCAAAAGAAATCAGGCTGTTACACATCATGTCTACCACGCTCCATAATTCACTCATCTGTAGCAGGTTAACCAGGAAAACCAGATCTTTCATTCATTTCTTTGCTTCTTGCTCTTTTATGTTTCTAGTAATCTGATTGGAGAAGTGTGTGTGCTTGAGGATATGACCTCACACCTGCCTGTTATCGAGATTCGGATCGAGGAATGTAGAGGTGAAAATGTTTCTGTATCAGATCTCCTGCTTTCTGTTTGAATACCTCTGCAGACGCTTCTGTATTGAACATAAATCAATGTTTTTTTCCCCCTCCTTTTACAGAGGATGGGATAGATGTGCGGATCAGAGGGTTGAAGATTAAGTCATCTTGTGAGAGGGACCTGGGTCTGAATGCTGATGTTTTCCAGTCCTCTAACCTGGTCCGCTACCCCCGTCTGCAAGGCACCTCACCGGACATCCTGTACCGCAGAGCGTTAGTTATCCAGAGGTAGGTCAGCACGCATTGTGCCCCTCATACTTTTTATGGAACTAAATATTTATCTTTAGGCTCGGAAATATGTTTCAACTAGTCAGTCACCCTTTGTACTAAAGATAATAAAGTCCATGTTACCTTTAAGCAGCAGATTTTTCCAGTTTTTATATGTTTCTGTCTGCAGGTTTATCAATCTCCTGGACAGCGTGCTCCCGCACCTGGTGCCAGCCTGGGATTACAGCCTGGGTACCTTCAACCAGATCAAAGTGAGTCATCCTAAAGTCTTTAACATATAATTTACAGGCCGCACACAACAAAAAACATTAAGTAGAGCTTCTGCTCATGCTTGACTATGATGCCAGTTTCAAATTTAGGTTTCAGTGATTATAAGAATAAGATAATCAAGATAAAATAATTATATTAATCTTCAGGGGCAAAAAAAGCAAGAATAATGCGTAAAGAATATAGAAGTGATACTTGATACCTTGACACTATATTTTCTGGTTTTTAAGCAGGCCGCAGCACTCTTGACTTTGGGAACCACTGATACAAGCTTTGAAGATTAAGCTCCACCGTGTGTAATTTGTTTTAGTTCTTTTTTTAAACGAGTGTCTTTTGGCACCCTCTAGACCATAAAGCAGTTCTTGCTGCTGTCCAAGCGGCGCTCAGCCCTCATCACTCAGTGCTTGAAGGACTCAGAGACCAGTAAGCCAAACTTCATGCCTCGACTCTACATTAACCGACGTCTGGCCATGGAGCACAGAGACAACCCATCTCTGGACCCAACCTGCAAGAACGCCGTCTTCAATCAGGTAGAGACCAGAAGGAAGCCTAAAATTCACTGATAACCTTCAGTGTGAGGAGATATACAGTGATTCAGATGCTTTATTTTTCATCTTGCAGGTGTATGAGGGTCTCAAGCCATCAGACAAGTTTGAGAAAACTTTAGATTACAGGTGTGCGTTTTCTCAGCCTCTTGTGTCCAATATTTATGACTTTTGTAACTCAAGCGTTAAAATCTAAATCTCTGATGTGGCTTTTTGATCCATCAGGTGGCCCGCTCGTTATGACCAGTGGTGGGAATGCAAATTCATTGCAGAGGGAATTATTGACCAAGGAGGTGGATTTCGGGACAGCCTCGCAGACATGTCGGAGGAGCTTTGCCCCAGCTCGGCCGAGTGTCCCATGCCTCTCCCGTTCTTCGCCCGGACATCCAACCAGGTAGTCATTATCCCATCACCACCTGCACACTATCAGGATGAGAGTGGATTTCACCACTGTTCTAAAACTGGCTTTTGCTGGCAGGGTGCCTTCGAGGCCAGAGATTACTACGTCCCCAACCCTTCTTGCAAAGAGTTCCACAAGTATGAATGGATTGGTCAGCTGATGGGTGCTGCTCTAAGAGGGAAAGACTTCTTGGTGAGTTTCCATCTATTGAAGGGTGTTTGCATTATTATAGAGTAAGAATATATATGTGGTTTTAACAGAAATGTAATGGTTTTATTAAAAATTTTTACCAAACAAAACAGTAACATAATTAACACTTAATTTTTTTGTAGGCATAGATATTTTACTTTTTAGACTTATTCTGTGTCCTCTCATGCAGGTTTTGGCTCTTCCGGGGCTTGTGTGGAAGCAGCTGATTGGGGAAGCCGTCAGCTGGAGTAAAGACTTCGCTGCAGTAGACTCTGTGCTGGTGAGGACATTCAAATCATTCACATTTACATGATAATGTAATGTAAATCTCAACCCTCTGAAAGAAGAGAAGAGAGGACTCTGCAGCTTGTGTTTGATCAAAATAGAAGAATTGCCATCATCAATACTTCATATTGATTAATACTTCACTCCTGTGAGCTGTTAAATAGTCCAGAATTTGACAAATGAACTTTATTACATGCAGCACTCTCTCTCCTATTTTTGCATTGAAATGAAAATCTAGCAGAAATAAACAGATTAACTTGGTGACTGATTCTTCTTTTCCTGGTTACTGGCTCACTCTGGAATCTGTGTTTAGGTAAACTTACTGGAGGCCATGGAGAACATGGACCAGGAGACATTTGAGTTCAGATTTGGGGAGGAGCTGGTCTACACCACCCTCCTGACTGATGGTTCGATGGTGGAATTGATCCCTGGCGGTGGTAATGTGGCAGTTCGCTACGAGGACCGCAGCGAGTTCATCCGCCTGGTGCAGAAAGCTCGGATGGAGGAGAGCAAACAGCAGGTGGGACTTCTACATTAGAATTCCCTGTATGGCTTTTTCGCTTCTGTTTAACTCTTTATAAGCTACTCCATTGATTGATGTAATTATTAAAATGGTTTGTGCATGTGTGCTGCAGATAGCAGCCATGCAGGCTGGGCTGCTGAAGGTGGTTCCTCAGGCAGTGCTGGACCTGCTCACCTGGCAGGAAGTGGAAAAGAAGGTTTGCGGAGACCCAGAGATCACAGTGGAAGCTCTGAAGCGACTCAGTGAGTGTCTGGCCTGGATTTTAACACTGATGTAATTAATGAAGTGAATATAATAAATGAAGCTGTTTCAGTTATTATATTTTCACCTAAATTTATTGTACGTAGCCTTGAGATCTGGCAGATTTTCAGTACATCCACATTTGCACGTGCTGCCTTTTCCACAGCAGACAAGTGGGTTTGCCGTAGCTTTAAAAGCACAAAGAGAGGTTCTCTCATGGAGATTTGTTTGATTTGATAACCTCTGTTTTATCCATGTTTATTTTATGTTGTCCACCATGAGCTCTTTGAGATATTGTTCTGTTGTTTCTGTTCAAAGTTAAGGTGAAGTAATAAGGTCCAAGTTGTATCAAGTCACAAAGATGCTATAAGTAATCTTTTCTTCTCCCCACCAGCACGTTATGAGGACCTGGAACAAAGTGATGTTAGAGTGCAGTACTTATGGGAGGCACTGACAAACTTCACCAATGGTGAGTTCACTGTTTATTTTTCCCCATTTCACAAAGTAGTAAATGTCTTTCAAAACATAAACTTTGCACCAAAGACTGTATATAAAGACAGATCACGCTTCTGGGTCTGAAAAATGAAGCCTGTGCAAGAAGTCAGATTTGCCCCTTTTCCACTAGTACCGACTCGACTCGGTTTTGTTCGTTTTACATTACAGTTGAGTTACACCTCAGCAAGGCAGCCCTGTGACGCCATGCCCTTCGGAGGAAGCTCATTTCTGCTGCTTATAGCCACAATCTTGTTCATTCAGTCACTATTCAAAGCTCGTGACCATAGGTGAGGGTAGGAACACAGACTAACTGGTAAATCGACAGCTTTGCTTCCACGCTCAGCTCTCTCTTCTCCGCGACAGACCGGTGTAACATCCGCATCACTGCAGCTTCAGCCCCAATCTGTCTGTCAATCTCTTGAATCTGCAATCTCATTCTTCACCTTTAAAATAACTAATAATATTAGATCTATTAAAACTTTCAGGCCTAGATTAACAGAATGTTTCTATAACAATGTCAGGACTGAAGCTCCATCTAGTGGCAATTGGCTGCATAACACGTAGGACAGCAATTAGTATCAATTAAAATTTTAACAATTAGATTAAATGACTAGTATGTCTGGGCCCAACTAGTGACAAAAGCGATGATTAGTTGAGTAGTTTATATAAGGATGCCATTTTGTATTTGCATTATTCAAGTGCAGACTGATCTCAGTGACTGGTCTTCTTGATTTCTGGTTTCAGAGGATCGCAGCAGGTTTCTGAGGTTTGTAACTGGTCGAAGTCGTCTTCCTGCACCTATCTATGTCTTTCCTGACAAACAAGGGTAAGTGCAAGTGTATCCCCGTAGTTATTATTTGATTACAGTTTGATTTAGATTTAATTTACAAAAACAATATGTAACATGTTTTGTTGTTTCCTGATTCAGCTCTGACACGACTGATGCACTTCCACAGTCCTCCACATGTTCAAGCACCCTTTATCTTCCCAGCTACCCGAGGTATAACAAGCCCATGTGCTTCATGTGCAGTTATTATTGATGCACTTTAATACTGACCAGTTTTTTGTTTGTTTTTACAGCGCTACAGGAAGTTAAATATCTTAAAGATTAATAACTGCTTAGTATGTTAGTATGATGTATTTTCCTCTATTCCTTGTTTTGTATTGCAGTGCGAAAGTTTGTGAGGAGAAGCTGCGCTATGCTGCGTACAACTGTGTGGCCATTGACACTGACATGAGTCCCTGGGAGGAGTGATCTCCCTACTGCTCCGCTGATCACTGCACACGCCACAACTCGCTGTTGGATGCAGATATCTTCCCAACTTTTATCATCATGTCTTCACATATGCCAAATAACCAATAGCTGTATATAATAAAGAACTTTATGGAAACATGGAAGTCACTCACTGTGGTTTTTATTAACCTTTTAAGTGTTGAATCAGTAAAAGATCAATTTTTTTTTTTTTACCTGAGGTCCATTTAATTACCTGTTTGTCACTAATAAAAATTTACACAGGATTATATTGCTTATTTATATACATATGTACTAATTCTTAATTTAATGTCATTAAAATATGGAAAATAAATGACCTATTCTTTAAAGTAACTATACACATTCTTTTATATATTTATGTCTAATATTCCATTATACATTTTGATATTACATCTTTCTTTAGTAGCAACTCCCTAAAAAATTCTTATTAAATAAATAAAAATATTTTGGTCGATACTCACCGGCCACTTTCTTGCTCATTAATGCAAATATGTAATCAGCAACATCCAGACATGTAGACGTGGTCAAGATGACCTGCTGAAGTTGAAACAGAGCATTAGAATGGGGGAGACAGGTGATTTAAGTGTCTTTGAACGTGGCATGGTTGTTGGATTTTTTTCCCACACCACTATCTTGAGGGTTAATGGAGAACTGTCTGAAGACAAAAATATCCAGTGAGGGACAGAAAATGCCTGGATGACAGAGGAGAATGTCCAGACTGCTTTGAGCTGATAGAAAGGCAAAAGTACAGCACAGCATATCGAACCTGGAAGCAAATGGGCTTCATTCTGGGTACCACTTCTGTTAGCTAAGAACAGGAAATATCACAGCAAAAATGATATTAGCAAAAAAAGAGGCCAAGCTGAAGAGTGGAAGATGTTCAGATTTTCACTGAGAGTGATTAGAAATGAGTACGACAGAGGGACAGCTCAGACTGAGTGGTTTGGAGACAAACTTAGAGACGCAAGGCTGACATGGTTTGGACATGTGCGAAGGAGGCATAGTGGACATATTGGTCTAGGATGTTGAATTATGCAGCTGCCAGGTAGGAGGAGAAGAAGAAAACCACAGAGACGATTCATGGGTGTAGTGAAGAACTAGGAGTACTGCATGTGAAACTTTACAGAACATGAAAACTCTGTTGTACTTAGTTCTACTTCTGGGTATCTCAAAACTTTTATGTGAAAATCTCGTTCGCTGTAGAGTTAGATCTCGCGAGAACCAGTGTCTTCAAACCTCCCCATGAGCCTTTGCGGTTCCTCTTTCTAGCCGGCGCCTGAGAATGGGTACGTGTTTTCATGCTCGAGTCGGAGGCAGAATCCTCTCCCATCTGATGTTTTAACGAAGGCATATTCCGATAATGGTTTGCTATAGTGATACATAATGGTATCTAAATAGAATCTGCTGAATATTTGCTGTCTGTAGTCGGTTGATTTTGTTTTAATGAAATTATTTCTAGTGCGTTTCTGAAGTGAGTATCCAAGATGGCTGCCCTCACTGGCTATGTAGCTAGCTGCGGAGGCTGAAGTGTCCGTGAAAACATCTCTCTCCGCTGTTCGGGATGTTTTAGCAGGAGCTAGCTGTGTTCTCTCGACAGGTTGGTTGTATGGGAGAAGTGCTGGAGATTATGTGCTTTTAAATTGTTCAGGCTAATTGAAGTTAGCATTTGTTAGCATGCTAATAGTGATCCTGTCATGCTGCTAGGCGCAAACACTTAAGGTAATAATGTAAGTAATGCAGCTTTTGGACACTATTCCTGAGTACAGTTGTTAGTGTCGATCGTGTAACACCCTTATTTGGTCCTACGGGAGGTTATTTTATGTTGAAAGCTGTGTCGCAGGTAGTCTCGGCCTGTCTCGTGTCTCCCTTGCTGCATGCTGGCTGGATGAATGATATTGCCATGCCTCACTGGAGTCTCGCCTCCACTGGAGCACCTTGGACTTTTACTAGAAACGGTAGTCCGTTTCTGGGCGGCCTTCAATCTTGAACCTGGATCAGGTTTTAGCTGTAGCTGCTCTGTGATGCTCGCAGAGGCTGCACAGTAAGGACTAATGCAGACGAAGCTGGATGGTGTCTGTGGTAGAGACGGCAGCAGGGACTGCATGCGGGGTGGAACACAGAAAAGTTGACTAGACGCATGTTTTAGTGGCTTGGGGGTCCATGTTGGGGTTTTAAGGTCAAGCAGTTACTACTATAAATAAAGTTTAGTTTATGTAAAATAGTTGTGAAAGGATGTGTTTCTGTATGGCCTCCAAGATTACTGCAGTAGCAGACAGTCTAGGGTGTTTTTGTAGTTCTGAAAACAAAGGTTTCAGTATACCGACGTGACAGTGGACCTGTGAGAGCTTCTGGATATGTATAGAATACGTGCATGTATCTTGTACATGTAATTATCACATGTAGCCAGGCTGTTTTGTGCTTGTCTTTGGTGAGCCGCTTTTATCGTTGTCACCACTACCTGTTTATCCTGAGCTTAAAGTGAAGTTCTTAAATGCTGAGGAATGCAGTCTTTTCGAGTGACATCATAAAGACTGAATAATAAGCTGGATCATCTCAGTTTATTATTCACACTTAAAAGAACGTGAATCTGGTTTAATGTGTCACATTAGGAAGGTTTGGATTTTTGTTTTTAACTTGTGTGTGTGTATATATAAGCAACTCCATTTAGCCATTAAAAAGTTTTTGATTGCTTGAGTGACATGATGAAACTCTTCATGCGGAATCCAAATCAAATTGCGGACAACCTTACCTTGGAGAACTGATTGCTCAAGCACAGAAAAGCTTTTTATTGCCAACATCTTGTTGGTAGCCCAATTAACTGACTCCTAGTTGTTTCTGCATTTTATTTTTGCAGGTATCTCAAGGGACAACTGGCATAAACGCCGCAAGACCGGCGGTAAACGCAAGCCCTACCACAAGAAGAGGAAGTATGAGCTTGGGCGCCCCGCAGCAAACACAAAGGTGATTTTATTTTTTAAAAAAAAGAAAAAAATCTCTTACTTGCTCCAAATGAATTCACTGGCGTGAGTGATGAAAACTTGCCCTTAGGTAGGTCTTTTTTGAGCTGTTTTGGTTCAAAGCTTTGGGCTTACCAATGTTAGGACCTGTCATAGTTACACTGACACGCATTTAAAACATATTCATGGTGCTGTTCAGGAAAATAAGTTTCACACAAATGCTTCTATAAAGACTAATATACAATGTGCTGTTTTTTTCTTCAGATTGGAGCTCGCCGCATCCATACTGTGAGGGTTCGTGGTGGGAACAAGAAGTACCGAGCTCTGAGGTTGGACAGTGGAAACTTCTCATGGGGCTCCGAGTGTAAGTTTCTTCAGGGACACCTTTTGATATAACACACACCTTTCCATGACGATAACTTTGTCCAGTTCTGCTACTGAATGCAAGTGGTGACAGCAAAGACTCTGAGAAAAACCCCTTCTCTCCACTGAGATCTTATAGATTTATTAAACTATAGTAGTTGACAGATTGAATGGGAAGTATGCTGAGCTGATGATGCCTGATTTTTGTGTATTCAGGTTGCACACGGAAGACCAGGATCATCGATGTGGTCTACAATGCCTCCAACAATGAGCTGGTCAGAACCAAAACCCTGGTGAAGAACTGCATCGTTCTTGTCGACAGCCTTCCCTTCAGGCAGTGGTATGAAGCTCACTATGTCACTCCACTGGGACGCAAGAAGGGAGCCAAGCTGGTATGTCCTAAAATGTATTGAGTTCTGTGCTAATAAATAGTGTAATACATTATTGCTAGGTTTTGCATTCTCTTGTGCTACTATGATGGCTCCTAATGGGGGCCATGTCCCTTCCAGATGTGGCTTAAGGGCAGCCGTCACTTAATCTTGCATTAAGCAGCACATATCTTCATTTCACTTTTATTTATACAGTGCTGTTTTGGTGCACGTCTTTCTATGACGATAACTTTGTCCAGTTCTGCTACTGAATGAAAGTGGTGATAACGAAGACTCTGAGAAAGACCTGTTAACTTAAATGTTAAACTGCAGGTTTTTGTGCAGTAATCAAATGTTTCCTACCATCTAATGAGCCTTGTTACCTATCCTGCTGCAGAGCCCCGAGGAGGAAGAGATCCTGAACAGGAAGAGGTCAAAGAAGACCCAGAAGAAGTATGATGAGCGTAAGAAAAACGCCAAGATCAGCTCACTCCTGGAGGAGCAGTTCCAGCAGGGAAAACTGCTCGGTAAGTCCAACATTTGTGGCTGAATGAATTTTGTCAGTGGTAAGTGAAAGGCCTGAGCTGTGATTGGCTGTGTCCCAGAAGTCAAATGGCCAATCAGATGTCTTCATCATTAAAGAATCAAGTCTAGGAAACTAATCCTGTATAGGTCTGACAGATAATTTATTATGTGCAGCTGTTTTAAACACAAATGTCAGGGTAATATTTTTGGTGCACTCCCCAAAGAAGTTTTGACTTTCCTCAAGAGGAAACTCGCAAGGATTTAAAAAAAAAAAAATTTAGTTGGGTTTCAGCTGGTGGAATAAAATATTTTTATCCCATGCAAAAAATGCATTCTGAAAAGAAAATGCAAAGATTTGTTAACACAGATGACATACTCACTGCCTTAACTCTAGTATATTTTTACTGCTTTTGATATCTGTGATAAACTAAAGATTTGCAGTGTGCTCTAGGCTCTAGGGACAGCAGGTGAGTTGTTTTTTGTGCTGAAAAGTATTGTATAAATTTGTAGGTGTATGTCAGCTCTGTGAAAGACCATAAATCCCACTTTTACTCTGAAGGTTGTTATTCTGCTAGAAGTTGGAGACCTCAATTATTACATTTCTGCAACATGAAAACCACCATCTGAGACTTGATTTACTGACCTTGTTAACACCCTTGACTGACTGCGTTTCCGTCTTCCTTCCTGCAGCTTGCATCGCTTCCAGACCTGGCCAGTGTGGCAGGGCAGACGGCTACATCCTGGAGGGCAAGGAGCTCGAGTTCTACCTGAGGAAGATCAAGGCCAAGAAAGGCAAATAGATGTACAGCTGTTTGATACGTCAATAAAATCCAAACGTCCCACATCTGTCTGGGCTTTGTTTTTTTGTTTTTTGTCAGTTTGTTGGAGGTAATTTTTAACTTGTGCATTCACCAAATATTTGAGGGCAAATAAAGTGACAGATTTCTGACCTCATGGTCTGCACACAGTGAAGAACACGAATGGGTGAGTGGGAGGAGTATACAGATTTCAGTAAAAGCAGCTATTCAAAATGCTAAAATTGCCATAACTGTTGAAATGAGGAAAGCCCTCTGTTCTTGTAAATTTAAGGTAACTACAAGGTAGTTAATTCAGTCATAACTTAAAAATATATATTAAAATATCTGTTGGTTTCACTGGAGTTGAGCTACAGCAGTTAGCTCCAATAATTAATGTGAATAAAAATGAAGGGGACCAAAAAAATTATTGAATTGTGTTTCTCTTTCCAAATCCTTTTTTCTCTTAAAAACCCTCATGAGATTTTGGGATGTTAAATATGAATGCATATAGAAAATTAGAACATTAACTGATCAGTTGCTTTTTATAAGAATGTGTATAAGCTATAATTACTTTATGGTTAAACCATTAATGTTTTAAATACTAACATGAGGATAGTAAAACCTCACACTTACAGTGCTATGAAGAAGTATTTAACCCCTTCCTGATTTTTATTTTTTGTATTTGTCACACTTAAACAACTCAGATTATCAAATTTTAATATTGGATGAAGATAACAGTAGATACAAACTGAGGGTTTTAAATGACTCCATTTATTCATGGAAAACATCCAAACCTATCTGGCTCTGTGGAAAAAAGTTATTTCCCCCCAAAAACCTAATAACTGGTTGTACCACCCTTGGCAGCAAGATAACTGGTAATGAGTCTTTCACATCACTGTGGAGGAATTTTGGTCCAATCTGCAGAATTGTTTTAATTCAACCACACTGGAGGAATTTTTATTTTTGCATAACTATATTAATAGGTTAAGTACTTCCAGAATAGAGCTGCAGTACTTTCAGATCAAAATCATGATTTCTCAACAGTACATAACTGCAAGTGATTTGTGTGCTGGAAAAGTTGTAGTTATTTTTATGCAGTAGTTGCAATTAAAGATATGTGTAACTTATTTTTCTTATATCAGAGTTCTGCAGTGCAGTCAGTGAACTTCAGCTCAGTTCTCCAGTAAACTGCAGTGCATGGTAATCAACTCTGCTTTGTAGTCCCCCATTTTAGAGGCTCAAAAATAACTTGACAAATTAATTTTGAAGATAAGGATTGTTTCTAATACTTGGATGAAAATCCCTTGCAGTCAATGGGTGCCTGAAGAACCCGTGGACAGATGCTGTGTTTTCTCCCTTGCTCTGCCAGGCCTTTACTGCAGCTGCCTTCAGTTGCTGCTTTTTGTGGGTCTTTCCGTTTTGTATTCATTCATTAAAAAGCAGCAACTGACTTGACCATTGAACAATATCTAATTTCTTTGCTTTGATTAGCTCTTGGGTTTATTTTACAGTGTGCTGTGGGTCATTATCCATTTGCACTGTGAAGTGCTGTCTGATCTGTTTTGTAGCAGTTGGCTGAATCTGAGCAGAAAATATACTCCTGCACACCTCACAATTCATCCTTCTACGGCTACCAGCAGTCACATCATCCATAAACAGTAGTGACCCATTGAAAGCCATAACACAGCCACCACCATCTTTAACAGATAATGTGGTGTGCTTCAGATCATGATTAGTTTCTCTCCCTACTTTTCTTATCCCATCATTCTGGTATGACTCAATCCTGGTTGTTTTGAATTTGTTTGCAAAATCGTTCCATTTGTTGTGCTTTTGCATTTCTTTATGATCTTGACATACCTTGCCATCCATCCACTTACACATCAATATCATTGTAATAATATGTAATCATTGCATTTTTCAAGTAATTTCAGCATATTCAAAGCCTTTGATTGTGTTGGCTAAATAATAATAATTAAATGATGTCCTTCATAATCTTTATGTTGTAGGTGTTTTAACTCTGTATTGAAATGTGTTTTCTAATTTTTTTTTTTTTTTTTCCTTTATTGTTGTATTTTACTTATGTTACATTTCAGTTAGTCTCCCGAGTGGACTTGCTCTTTTCACTTAAGTTTTAATTGTAAAGTGTCAAGTTTAAGTGTCAAGTGTTAAATTTTAGTTTATTTTTCATTGGATTCAGAGTCTTTTCTTTTCAGAGGTCCAGAATAAGCATTACACTATAAACAAAACACTTGAGTGTAAATAAATGTGCACCAAATCCTCGTCAGACTGGTTGTGTTGACAAAATGTGACCTGACTGAAAAAGACTTTAACTAAGGACAATTCTTCAGTATTATCGTATAGTAGTATCATCGTTTCAGTTGGTCTACATTTTGATTTCAGTTACCTTAAAAAAAAAAAATCACACCTAGTTTTAGTTTAGTTTTTGTTAGCTATAGTAAAATCTGCTGTAATAATATCTGCTGTAAGGTGAAGTTAACTGGGGTAAAAGTCACTGTACGGATGCCGACAAATGACACTTGACTAATTTCGCTGCTTTGATTGGTCGAGAGGGCTCCTATTTAGAAGTAGGGTAAAGGTTGTTTGTGATTGGTATTGTGTCCTCTGGTGTGATAATAATGCTGCTCAACAAGGTAAAGCTCTCTATTTTAGCAGTTGCTTAATTGCTTATGTTATGTTTAGCTCATTAAATGTTTGTCTAAGCACTTCTCGACGGACATTTCAACATTTTTCGTCGGCTTTTCTGCACACAGTAGTTACGTCACATGCTAACGTTAGCTAGCTGAATGCTGCAGCGGTTGTAACGTCTTGACTCGGTTTCTCGGAGATGTTTCATTTTATCAAGCATAGCAAGGTTTGGCTCTAGTCCGCATCTCATGTAGTAACAGTAGCTTACACCTCAGTGGCAAAGTGTATACCTTTTTCTCTGCGCTAGTTGGTTCTCTCGAGTTCTCAGGAAAGGTGCGGTGAAAATCGCTCTCTTCTGTGTTTTGATCAGTCAGAAACAGTCTTAAAAGCCCTTACACTGTTCATTTATTCCACGTTATAACTCGATTCTCGTAAATCTAGACATAATGTTATTGACCTGCTGGAAAAACAAATGATGGCTCCACTCAGCGCAGACCAGATGGGATGGCATGTTGCTGCAGAATGCTGTGTTAGCCATGCTGGTTAAGTGTGCCTTGGATTTTGAATAAATCACCAGTGTCACCAGCAAAGCACCTTCATACTTCCTCTTCGATACTTCATGGTGGGAACTACACATATAGGAACTATCTGCTCACCTTTTCTGTGTCTTACAAAGATACGGCATTTGGAAACAAAAATCTCAAATGCCCAAAGGACAGATTTCCACTGGTCTAATGTCCATTCCTTGTGTTCCTTTTCTCAAGCCATTCTCTTCCTCTTGCTGTTTTTCCTTAGAAGTGGCTTCTTTGCAGTAATTCGACCATAAAGTCTAGATTCACACAGATTTCTCCGAACAGTTGATGTTGAGATGTGTGTGCTACTTGAACTCTGTGAAGCTTTCTGATACATTGCTGATTTTTCACACACAGATGCTCAGAGCTGGTGTGCGGTGTGGGATCCGTCTGCAGAGCTCTGCTACAGCCAGTGTTATAGCATCTTCCAGCAGCCCTGCACCATCCCTCGGCTTCTCGTTTGGTAAGTAGAATGTAGACCTTGATAATGTAGTATATGCTTAAAGCGACTTTCTGAAGAGAGAACTTCTTTGGTGCCCACCAAAGAAATTTTTGGAAACTCTTAAAGGAAAATGACTGTGATAAAATATTTTTTTTGCTTCCTTTTTTGCCTAAGTGAGGTTTCATTTTGTTAAGCATGAAATTCCTGGTTATCAAATAAGTTCTGTAGTTCATAGAACCAGTGTTGTTTTCGTTAACGATGATGATGACGAAATTATGTAGTTGACGACCCTTTTATTTCATGATGATGACGAGATAAACATGGCTCTTTGGTGACTAAAACATGACAAGACGTCAGTGAGTTTTCGTTGATGAGACGAAACTAGACGAGAAGGTTAATGGATGTTCCTTCAGTCATCCAAAATGCATGACATGTCTGCAATAACGCTGCTGCATCCCATCTGTTTACCTCCACTGTCAGCGATCAGGTCCTCTGCCTCCCACCTGTTTGGAAAATCCCTGTTTTCTACTTTTCATTGGACTATTTTGGGGGGTCAGTCAGCTTAAATGTCACTGTAAAACGTGTTGACCGATGGTTTTTATCCTCTGATCACTGATCAGTGTGTCATTGGCAACTTGGAAAACGGGTTAGCGCACAGGTCGTGGCCTTCGCGGCAGCTGTTGCAGTGCATTGTATGATTTGTAGTGTAAGTCGTGGAGCGTTCTTTACCTGTGATCTATTAATAATAACTATATGAAATCATATAAAGCCATATAAAACTATATGGCGGGCTGGATGTTCCTCGCGGGCCTTGAGTCTGACACATGCTTTAATCACTGATGGACCATGGCAGACGCTGGACGTTGCACGAACGTTCCATATGCTCGGCGGATGCAAACCAAAGATCTATGGACTTATTGTCAATATAACACATTTGAAAGGAAAACTGAATGCATTGTCCAGGGAGACGGCGGTATCTGTGGATTAAAACTTGGTGGATAAAACACCACAATTCTTAGGTGGCACCTGAAGGCTCACCACCCTGATATTTTGCACTAGTTAAAGATAGCCAGGTGTTGTGTGGTGTCTGCTTTTATATATAATTTACAACTTAATTGCCTGGCAGACAAGGTCAAGTTAAGCATTGCTTATATTTTGAGGATATGTATGTTCATGCACTTTAGCAAATTCTGAGAAATAAAGCCCCTTTTACCAAAGTGAGAATGTTCTTTGTTTATTGTGTTTTTGGAGTAATTGATTCCACTATTATTCGCTAATTATTCAAATTAATTTGTAAAGACAAATACTTTTTTTATTTTTTCCCCACTAAAGCTGACTAAAACTGGACTAAAACTCACATTTAGAAATGACTGAAACACTTTTGTCCAAAAGACTAAGACTACAACTAAAATGGTTTAAAAGAACAAAACAAAAAAACAACAACACTACATAGAACATAGTAACCTAAAGCTAAAAGACTTTGTTGCTCCTTTGGCCCACAGAGCTCAATGATCAGCAAAAGGAGTTCCAGCAGCTTGCGAGGAAGTTTGCACGAGAAGAAATCATTCCTGTTGCTCCCACTTATGACAAGAGTGGAGAAGTAAGTATAACAAGGATTATGCTTACTACTGTAGTGAGTGATTATGGGGTATGGGTTGTGGGTTCTTTGCATTTATATTAACAAAAAATGGGCCAATAACAATAAGACTGTAGACAGTCATTGCTCTCCAGACCAGAGAATTTTGACAGTTAATGCTGACCCCTTTTCCTCTCCTGTGAGATTTCAGCCATTCTGATCACTGCGGTGTATATAGCTCCGGATGCTAAAACTAACTTGGGCCTTAGCCTCCTGCATACTGCCATTAGCACCTAGCTGAAAAAAGTATCTAGATGCAGTACACATAATAGTGGGGAACTTCAATCATGTGGACTTAAAAGTAGTGTTCCCCAAGTTCTACCAGCATGTAAACTGTGCTACACGTGGGAACAGCCTACCAGGTGGTCTGCTCCAGCATAAAATGGGGATACAAGGCTATACCAAGACCCCACCTGGGCCAAGTTGGATTATAAAAATAAATTTGAGGACCACCTGCACAGCAACAACTCGAGGCAGGTGTGACTGGGGGTACAAAGCCTCACTGACGCCAAACCCAGCCCAATGCTGTGGATGGTGATGCTGTGCTGGTAAAGGAGCTGAACTGCTTTTTCGCCTGGTTTGAATATTAAAAAAAAACAAAAAAAAACACCAGAAGGAACCATACCACATCCTGATGGTGTCACTGGCAAGGTACTGAAGGTCTATGTAGACCAGCTCACAGGGGTGTTCACTAAAATATTGAACCTGTCCTTAGTACAGGTCAATATCCCACCCTCAACCATCATCCCTCTCCCAAAAAAAGACCACTATCAGCAGCCTAAATGACTTTTGGCCAGTGGCTCTCATGCCAGTCATGAAGTGTTTTGAGAAACTAGTCAGTCACATCACACAAGGACTTCCACCCACTTTCACCCCCACCAGTTTGCATATAGGGATAACAGATCAACAGAGGATGCTATTGCCACAGCTCTCCACACAACCCTGACAAATCTGGAACAGAACGACTGATGTGTCAGGCTTCTTTTCATTGACTTCAGCTCAGCGTCAATACAATCATCCCTAACAGACAGACAACAAAATTAATCAACCTTGACCTCCCACACTCCATCTGCATCTGGATTAAGGACTTCCTTAGAGACCATCCAGAGTCCAAGTATGGCTGTGCCTCCATCTACCCAAGCAACTCTATGGTGATGTTCAGACAACAGCTCATCCCTGGGGGAGATAAGTCTACAGACAGGGACGAGGTGGAACAACTGGCATTGTGATGCAGCATTAACAACCTAGTCCTCAACGCCACAAAAACTAGAGATAATAATGGATCTCAGGACAAGCAGATCTGACCCTCAGCCTATATACATCATACATGTGGAGAAGGTCTCTGACTTAAAATTTCTGGGCTTGCACCTGCATGATGGCTTAATCTGGAAAACCAACACTGCTGCACTGATCAAGAAGGCACTGCAGCAGCTCCACTTCCTGAGATGATCATTTAGCTGCATAGATTTAAAAATGATATGCACAAGCTTGCCTTGGGAAAAAACACACACTCACACAAAGGGGAAAAAGAGATGCTTAAAGGCTGAGTAACTGATACATGTGTCTCTTTACAGTATCCTTTCCCCATCATCAAGAAGGCATGGGAGCTTGGTCTGATTAACGGTCACATTCCACAGGAATATGGTATGTTTTCGTGTGTGTGTGTGTGTGTGTGTTAGTGTGTATCAAATTGACCTTTAACATGACTTTTTGTAACTAACTTTTTAGCGTGCATGTGGAATGTTAAGTCAGTATGGCTCATAATACTTTGATAGTCCTCCTCCTCATCTTGACAGTGATGTCACTTTGTGAGAGGTCTCTGTGGGCATTCTCAGTTTCTCCAGTATAGCTGACTTCCTTCCTTCCTTGTTTGGGACTCGTGTTAGTTTTTTGTTTTTGCTGCAAAGCAAATTGCCCCTCGGGAATAATAAAGTATTTTGAATGGAATTGTCCTGCTGCATTAGTAAATATGCCAAGTGGAAAAAGTACGGAATTCCTTGAAATGATCAGAGCAATTGGGTTGTATTTATATAGTGCCAAATCACAGCAGTCACCCCGAGGCACTTTAACCTACAATAATATAGAGAGGAGATCAGTATCTTTACTTTGTACTTTAACCCAATGTTACTCTACAACAATGTAAGAATGTTCCAGAAAAATTTCATCTTGCATTTTTAAAGTTATACTTTACTTTCCAACACTTTAAATTTTTGTCATTGAAGCATCTTGTGTTCAGGGGTGCATATAAGCAATGCAGTGAGCTCTTAATTGGTTATAGTTCAGACAACTTGTTTGTTCCTTAGCCAGAAATGGCCTTTAATAAAAAAAAAATATTACAAATAGCTGGCACATAAATGTATAACAGCTCTAATGTGTCAGAAATGTCTTTTTTTTTTTTTTTTTTTGTATTCAGGTGGAATGGGTTTGTCAAGCTTTGACACTTGCCTCATCACAGAGGAGCTGGCTTATGGCTGCACAGGGGTACAGACTGCCATAGAGGCAAACTCTCTGGGAGTAAGTGTTTACAGCCTTCAGTGATTCACAGTCTCTAATTTCTTCAGCTTCACCAAGTCACAGACCTACCACTAAAGATTTAGAGCCTCTAAATCAGGTTTGGAACCTGTTCCAAATGTTAGAACCTATTAATGCAGCTAATCATAAACAGAAAGCAGTCCAATTTTTATTTAGTCAGATATCACAAATGGCAGTCTGCTTAAAGGAGCTATATGCATCACAAGCTGACTCTCAGTTCACACATGGTAGGGGGGGAAAATGCCCCATAAAATGAGGGAAGACACAAATGCTAGCTTAATAGTTAAGTTTATATTGTGAATTTTTTAAAGATTGCTGTTGTAGCTCTTAACACAATATTAAAAATATAATTAACCCTTTGGTGAATTATTTCCCATTGTTGTACATTAATAAAGTGTAGATATGATTATTTAAAGTTTTATAAGTGAGGGACACATTAGCCCACGATGGATTGACATGCTGCAGCTCCAGGCTGCTTCTGTACTTTTTGCCTCTTTCACACCCAGAACACTGTGATGGTTCAAACACATGAATAACTGAGTAGCTCACTTAAAAATGAAATTATATCTGTTACCCCACACAGCAAATGCCTGTCATTATTGCTGGCAGTGATGCACAGAAGAAGAAATACCTGGGAAGGATGACTGAGGAGCCCCTTATGTGTGTAAGTATTTGATTAGAAAAGATTAATTCAATATTTTGAAGCTCATTTTAGCATCCAGTGATGTCTTGTGTGGTGGTTACATCAAGCAGGGGTCTCCAAACATTTTTCAAGGAGGGCCAGATGTGATCATGTTAAAGTGCCCACTTTTTCTTCAAATGAAAAAAAAAAAAAGCTGGTATGTTCTACTGTGCTGCTGTGTGCTGACAGCTGTCTTCAGATCAGTTTAACTCCTGTGTGGTTTTCTGCAGGCTTACTGTGTCACAGAGCCCGGGGCAGGATCTGATGTGGCTGGTATCAAAACACGAGCTGTGAAGATGGGTGACGAGTATGTTGTTAACGGGCAGAAGATGTGGATCACTAATGGGGGGAAGGCTAACTGGTGCGTGTGCTCACAGTTGCTGCTGTTATCCTGCCTTCATGAAAATTACAATGATTTAATGCTTTAAAGGGATTCATCTTCAAGGCCATTTTCAAAGCTGAAATTTGAGCTGATGTTGAATGTTGATGAGCATTTTAATCTTCATGTAGAATTTATTGCAGGACTTTCTTTAGGGCCTGGTAATTTAATACTTTTTTTGTCCTGTTTAGGTACTTCCTGCTTGCTCGCACTAACCCAGATCCCAAATGTCCAGCCAGCAAGGCTTTTACTGGATTCATTGTGGATGCAGACAGTCCTGGAGTTCAAGTAGGAAGGAAGGTAAGATGAGACTGCAGTATTTTTAGTGTCTGTTCTACTAGGAGAGAATTTGGAAATGTGTGGAAAAGGTTTGAACGTAAAAGTTAAGGTTTGAGGTAAAAGTTAAATTATTAATGTGGAAATTGCTTTGTAATGTTTTGAGCCATGTGTGATATGTTCAGGTGCATTATTAGGACAGCCATATTTTGGCAGCACTCAGACCCAAATACAGTGCAGTTGCACATGTAACATGTTTTTTTTTTTTTTTTTTTTCAAAATATTTTTATTAGAGTGAATCAACAAAATTACAATAAATGTATAATTCTTATTGAACATATGCACCTATAGCCACACTTAATATAATACTGACAAAACAGTGCATCAGAAAATGATTTTTTTTTTTTTTCCTGTTTAAATTGGTACAATGCCATCTGCCCAATTTGCAAGCCTGACAATAGGTGCAACAGCAGTGGATTGGTCTAGCTTGCACCTATCGTCAGGCTGACAGGGAGTAGGGCTGTTTTTGACTTGTCTAAAAGTAAGAAAATTGTCAAAATTGAGTCCAGTCTAATGGACAAGGTTAAACATTCTCCATACAATATTGCATGTTACAGTTTGAAACCATTAGTCACATCCTTCAGTGATCGAGTCATATTTTAAATGCCACAGAAATATGTGACACTGTGCTGTAAACATTATACACTTAATATCAGGTCATCTACTAATTGGAAGGTTGCTAGTTTGATTCCTGGCTGCTCCAGTCTGCATGCCAAAGTGGCTTCGGGCAAGGTACTGAACCTGATGCAACTGTCGGAGTATGAATGTCTGTGAATGTTAGATAGAAAGCACTTTGAAGTAGAAAACAGCGTGTGTGTGTGTGTGTGTGTGTGTGTGTGTGTGTGTGTGTGTGTGTGTGTGTGTGTGTGTGTGTGTGTGTGTGTGTGTGTGTGTGTGTATGGGTAAATGCAAACATGTTGTATAAAGTGCTAAGCTAGAGTAGAAAAGTGCTATATAAGAACTAGTCCATTTACCATTAAAGTAATGTGAGTGGTGTTACCAACAGCATCTTAGTATCCACTGTCCACCTCCGGTTGACTGGTTACAGCCTACATAAAGCTAACAGTGAGGTGTGTTTTTTTTTTTTTATTAAAATGTTCCTGTCACTATGATACAGGCAGGCATGTTACTGTGCTTTTGGTATACAGAAACATCTGCTACCCAGCCAGGATAGTCCTGTAATCTACTTCTCTTTTGTGCCTGTAGGAGATGAACATGGGCCAGAGGTGCTCTGACACAAGGGGCATCACCTTTGAGGATGTGAGGATACCAAAGGAGAACGTCCTGATTGCAGAAGGAGCTGGCTTCAAAATTGCCATGGGTGCATTTGACAATACAAGGCCACCAGTAAGTCTTCCAGACCTGACACCAGTAATGACTCTGGGTATAGTGCTCGTCAAAACTAGGTTTGAGTTCTAAAGAAGGCATTATGACAAAAGCAGAGTGATTCCAGCATTTATTTATTTCGTGCAGGAAGAAACGGCAAGAATTGGATATTTAATAGCAGGACGTGTTTGCGAATAAAATGCACCACATCAACCAATCAGAAAATTATATGGCAACGTGACATTTGGTTGCTGTGGAACAGGTGAAAAGGTGGTAAAGGAGACTCAGTCTTGTGGTGGACAGGAACTATTTATTTTGGAGTGGCACAAATAATTTGTGGCATCTTATTGTGACACCTGACTGTTCTTCAAATAGTTGTACAGAAAACACCTGAGCCACTGACTGCAGTTCTGTATATAACTGTTATATTTGTACACACGTTTTTAAAATTTACAACTTTTTTTTGTATTTGTGAAAACAGTTAAACAAGTTTGGTTTTCACAGTAAAAAATCTAACTTTTTTTTCTGTACTGCTTTTTATGTTTTTGTGGGGTTTTTATTAATTTTTAGGTCCAATGTGTTCATAAAATGTCAAAATGAAAGAATAACTGTCACACAGAGGGGGTTGTGCTGAACTTTAATCTGTAGTAAACTGTTTGGCAGCAAAAGCAACTCTTGGTCTGTGTTTTCTATTTGGAAACTTGCATGCAGACTACAAGGTGTCAAACATCACCAAATTTAAATATTTGTCTGATTTATGCTTGCTAACGTATTTGATGCAATGCAGGTGGCGGCAGGAGCAACCGGCCTGGCACAGAGAGCACTTGCTGAAGCTACTAATTACGCTATGGAGAGGAAGACCTTTGGCAAAGTAATTGCTGAGGTCTGTTCACACACACTTCATTTCTGTCTTCTAAAATCTGGTTATTTTTATTTGGACTGAGTTTTTTTATTTATTTATTTTTTCCTCTCCTGTTTACTCCAACTCAGATGAGTAACTGTGCTTCTGTGTCTTGTTTCACAGCACCAAGCTGTGTCCTTTCTCCTGGCAGAGATGGCGATGAAGGTGGAGCTGGCCAGGTTGGCGTATCAGCGGGCTGCCTGGGAAGTAGATCAGGGCCGCAAAAACACCTACTACGCCTCCATTGCCAAGGCCTTCGCTGGGGACATCGCCAATCAGGTGGCCTCTGATGCTGTTCAGATATTTGGAGGCAACGGATTCAATAGCGAGTACCCTGTAGAGAAGCTGATGAGGGATGCAAAGATCTACCAGGTGGGTGGTGATAATGTAAGTAGACCCTGCTGGCATCGTCTCCGCTTCATTTTCTTTAATTTGCCTGATTTCTTTTGTAGATCTACGAGGGCACAGCTCAGATCCAAAGACTCATTATTGCCCGAGAACACCTGGGAAGATCCAAGAAGTGAAATCAGTCAGCAGCCTGACTCATCCGCTTTTAAATGTATCTTTTTCTAGACATAATGCACTTGTTTCTGTACAATAGGTCTGGCCTCTTAAACTCAGGATGGGGATCAGAATGTTGAAGCCTTATTGCCACTTCATCATGCTGTGCTTTTCCAGACTAATCCATGTCAACAAGACCTGCCCATCAGAATTACAGCCTCCTTTGACCAGAAGTCACACTTCAGGAGGCCATAGGTCACCTCAGTTCAGCAAGTCAGAGAATGACACAGCTACTTCACGTTTATAGAACACCTTTGACTGTTTCTGTTAATTATAAGAAAAAATAGTTTAGCATTACTATGATGGCATTTTCCAGTTGCCTCTTATGTTAAGTTTCTGCTGCTCAACCTGAACTGATGTGACTTAAGTTGGAAAAATGAAGCACTTAAATATTAATTATAAATATAAATGATTGCCTGTCTCTGTACTTGGACTGACCCTCAGCCTTGCAGTCCTTTTTTAAGTGTGAGTGATGTTTGGTCACATTTCCTCTTCTGTTTTGCAGCACAAACTTCTAAAATGATAATTTGAATCCTGCCTTATTCTAAGCCCTTGATATCAGTTCTACTGCTTTCTGTTCTACATTTCAAATGAATGTCCAGTGTAAACGCATCAGGTTCACGCCTCACCTCTGCAGACAAGGCAAGTGTGGATAAGATGTAAATAGACTGCAGTCCAGTGTAACATAATGGAGAACTCTTCTGTGTTTGCTCTCACTGAATAAACTATTTCATCAAATCTAGAAGTCATGATGGTTTTCTGTCGTCCTCTCCTTTCTCACATTTGCTGAATCGGCAAACAGTTTTAAAAATGGCACTTCTGAATTCTCCACATGTTGAAATAAACCTCTCATTGCTTAATCAGCTCTTAATCAGGTGGGCAGCACACAAGATTTTTTATTTTTTTTAATTACAAAAAAGCTTCTGGCATGGAAGATATTTATTTTGCCCATGTGACCTGTCTTGTACAAAAAGTCAGGTGTGGGTTCTTTCCATGGATGCAGTATTCGAACCACACTCAGATGGGTTTCATCTAGTCTTGTTCATGTAAATAAACTTGGAACAACTGTTCATCTGTCAGAAATATGGCTGTTTTCCCAGCAGAGTATTACCATACAGAGAAAAGGTTGCATTAGTACCAGGGGGAGGTGTCAGAAGTGAGCAAATAAAGAGAAACACTACATCACAGAACACTCAAGCCAGCAGGTAGTGTCAGGAAATATTCTCAAAAGTCAAATAATGACTTCTCAGGGAGTTGCAAAGGTGCTTTAATTTGATTGGCCAGTACTGGAAGTCTTTGAGTCCTGTACTTCTGGAAAAAGCCCTAATCCCACACTGTGAAGATGCTTATTTACATGTAAAAATGTTAAAGTAAGCAAGTGTAATCAAAGTCTACTTAAATTATCTAAATTTGATCTAAAGTAAGGAAAAATGTTATTTTCCTCTAAAAGGTTTGTAAAAGTTCTGAAAATCCTGCAGCATTGCTTGGCACCAGCTCAGAAAGTGACTCTTCAAAATAGTTTAAAAATAATTTCCAGTTTAATCTATGATAAAGCATTTTTTGTTTTGTTTTGTTCATAGAAATCTGATGGATACAGGAAGTGAGTTCTTAGGCAAATAAATTACCTAGAAAAGGTACCTAAAAATTCTACTTACTTCCTTTCCTTTTTACTACTTGAGTTAAATGTTCAACACGACACAGATCAGGATTTGGGCTGCGGTTTTCACTCCGAACCAAAAGGTGGCGGTAATGCGCCTAAAACTAATGGGCGGAATTGTTGTAGAAGAAGAGGACGGGAAGACGCCGGATCATGTCAGAATGGTAATCAGCGACCTGTTTCTAATGCAATAACGAGTGTAGTTTACGATAACATTACAACACAAGAAGATGTAAATACCAATTTTTCTCTAATCCGCCCAAACTTAGTTTTTCACAAGCGAGTTAATCAGCGAAAGCAGCAAGCAAAGTGGCTAAAATTTAGCTCGCATCATCGTTAGCATGTAGCATCCTGTCAACAAGCCGTGAATGTTAATGTTAACATTCAAACATTTCTCTGCTTTACGCGTGTTAACGCAAGGCTGATTGTAAATGGAAGGAAGTGAGCTCGGACGGTTTGAGATCACTGCGTTTTTGAGGCCTGTTTGACGTGTTGTTGGTGTGTGTTTAATGTCAGGGAACCCAGGTGAAAGATGTGATCATTAAGCCCGACGCTCCCAGCGCGCTGCTGCTGGAGAAACACGCAGACTACATCTCTGCTTACGGCTCCAAAAAGGACGACTATGTGAGTACAGGCATCCTAAGAGGGTTCGTGTCTTAAAGGAAGGGTGATCACTGTCATCCTGGCTCTTCCAGGATGACAGTAATCCACTTCAAAAGGGGGGATGAGGGGTTACTGAATAGTTGAAAATTGTGGGAATCCTATTCTGCAGATCACAATCCAGATGAGCTCCTTTGAAAGATTCTTGAGTTGATCAAAAAGCAGCCAGCCTATTTGAACCAACATTACCAAGTTCAGACATTACGTCTCATGTGCTGCTGACCCTTTATGTCCTGTGTGTGTGTGTGTGTGTGTGTGTGTGTGTGTGTGTGTGTGTGTGTGTGTCCAGGAGTACACGCTGTCTGAGTACCTGAGGATGAGCGGTGTCTACTGGGGGCTGACTGTGATGGACCTGATGGGCCAGCTGCCCAGGATGAACCGGCAGGAGATCATAGACTTCATCAAAGCCTGTCAGCATGAGTGTGGCGGGATCAGCGCCAGCATTGGACATGACCCCCACCTGCTCTACACCCTCAGTGCCGTCCAGGTAGCAGATTACTCTGCAGCTTTGTGAAAAGTTGGAAACTCACTGGATTTTGATTTGGGTTTAATTACCCATCATTTTCTATAGAATAAATTACTTCATTAGAGAATGTAGAAATTGGGAAAATATAAGTATTTTTTTATTGACTTCAATATTTAATACTTTAATAGCTATCAATTAGTATCTCTTTTAGCATCATTTTGTAGCCATTTCAGTGTAGTAACATATGACTAAATTGTTGCTTATATTTAGTGCTTTGCAAATTATCTCAAATTATATCCAAGTGTCAGGTCTGGAAAGTAGCTTGGATGTTCTGCATTTTGTGTATTTTGTTGTCTCTTGTTGATTAGTATTTTGTGAACTCTCTTCCTCAGATCTTGTGCTTGTACGACAGCGTAGATGCGATTGATGTGGACAAAGTGGTTGAATATGTCAGAGGGCTGCAGCAGGAAGACGGCTCTTTTGCAGGGGACAAATGGGGTCAGTGAGCTTTACTCTCACGTCCCTTTATAATACATGTGGTCCTGAAATAGGGAAGAAATTAATAATGCAAGCAACAATTTCTGTACAGCAGAGAACACAATTGGCAGCATCAGCCCCACACTTTTCATAACTTTTATCTTTCAAATATTTAACTAGCTACTGCTAAGTTTACTTGTTTGTTTTTGCAGATTGAAGTTATTCATGTGATCGTGATTGAGTCTTGGGCTCTCCTAAAAAAAACAGATTCAAGGAGGTTGTGATTAAAAAAAAAATCTTTGTATAAGTGAATGCAACTTACTGTAAATAAATGTTGTCATTTAGGGCTTGCAACTAAAATGAAATAAAGAATAAGTGCTGTTGGTTTATCAGAATAGTTTAACTTTTATTTCTTTTTGTCTTTGCAGGAGAAATAGACACGCGCTTTTCTTTCTGCGCTGTTGCTACACTTGCATTACTGGTATGTATGTTAGTCTTTTCCTCAAGTTTTCACTTAACTTATTTATGTAAAACTTGAAACTTTTTTTAGTTGAATGTGTGATTGAAAGCATGTTTTGTTCAGGTGTAGTATTTGGATGTTTAAACTTTATATGAAGAAAATGAGGCTAAGAACAATAAAGTTCAACAGTATCACAAACTTCATCAGTTGACTCAGCAACTTCTTAATTAAGTTTTAAAAGGTGTATAATTCTATATCATTTTAAGATGTTTATATAATGACATTTTTTCTAACCAGGGCAAGATGGACACCATCAGTGTTGACAAAGCTGTAGAGTTTGTTTTGTCCTGCATGAACTTTGATGGAGGTTTTGGATGTAGACCTGGTTCTGAGTCTCACGCTGGTCAGGTGAGTTCATTGAGCTGAAAATGCGCTGATGAAAGAAGTAATACATTTAGTTGAGTGTCTGGTGCATCAGACTGGGTGGATTTAATTATGTCAGAATGGCCGGGAAAAGGACTTTCTTTCAGATTGTTGTCTCGGTTCTAAGAATGAAGGCTATTCCAGGCTATTATACAAGTAAGATTGTTTTCATACAGCGGTGTGTACCATTCCCACCACAAACCAGCCAGACTCTGATTCTTACAGGTACCATTTAATTAAGCTGAGGATCTTTTGAAGCATCTGCTTTTCAGACCAGAAACTATGGTTCCTTCTCACTCAGTTGTGCACTTAAAGGTCTCCTGTTTCTCTTTCTGTTCTGGTCAGTGCAGTATTGTCTGTTCTTCCAAGAGAGCACTACACATTGTTGTATGAATGTTCTCTCTTTGGCAAGTTTCCACATGGAATAGCCTTGACTTCTTAAAAAAGTTTCAGTAGATTCTTTTTTTTGGTCTTTCTGAGACTATAAGAAACGAAGGCAGTTCCACTCTTTTTAAACAAAAGCAACAGAACCCTTTAAGTTTAACACTAAAATAAAAAAAAATTAAAGAAATGATATGTTGCCACTTTGACACTTCCCACATGATTTAAGCCTGCGCTCCGGTCTTGTTGGGAGGGGCTGATGTATAACTGAAGGCCGGACAGTAACAGTGGAAGGCTAATATTCTCAGCCTGGATGGTGACTAATGTTGCATTTCTGGAACACTTAACAGATTTACTGCTGCACTGGCTTCCTGTCGCTCACCGGCCAGCTTCACCAGGTGAACGCTGACCTGCTGGGCTGGTGGCTCTGTGAGAGACAGCTGCCATCTGGAGGCCTCAACGGACGACCCGAGAAGGTTTGTGCAAAACTCTGACATGATGATGTTTTCAGGAAGGGCTCAAAGTAGAGCTGCTACTCCTCCGCATTGAAAGGAGCCAGTTGAGGTGGTTTCTCCAGCTGATTAGTATTCCTCCTGGACGCCTCCTAGGTGCAGTGTTTCGGGCATATCCTAAGAGTAGAAGGCTCTGGGGGAGACCCAGGACATGCTGGAGAGATAATATATCTTGGCTGGTTTGGGAAGACTTCGGTGTTTCCCTGGATGAGCTGGAGGGATTAGATGGAGGTCTAGGTGTCACTGCTCAGTCTGCTGCCCCTGAGCTACCTGAACCCAAATAAGGGGCAGAAAACAGATTCATAAATGCATTATGAGGAGATGATTTTTGTAGATGTCACATTTAAATCCTCTCTCTGCTCTGATGTTTACTGTCATGTTAAATACCTTTCTCACATAATAGTAGCACTATAAATTTTAAATGAAGATTTTCACATCTAAATATTGCTTGTTGGACCTCTAAAGAGTGCAGCCACCTGGAAACATATAAATGCCAACTTAGTTGAACTTCCACTTACTGAAAACATTAAAATGTATGGAAACAAAGACTTGGATGTAGTTACAGTTGTGTGACAGTTCTGGTTTCCTTTCGGTCTTATTCAGCTTCCAGATGTGTGCTACTCATGGTGGGTTTTGGCCTCCCTGAAGATCATCGGCAGGATCCACTGGATCGACAAAGACAAGCTGCGAAGGTTTATTCTGGCCTGTCAAGATGAGGAGACGGGAGGATTTGCTGATAGACCAGGAGATATGGTGAGCTGTTAAACACAACTGAAATTCATTAAAGGAGGAGTTTGTTTGTTTTACATGTCATTGTGCTTAACAACCTAATTGTACTTTTCAGTCAATGCATTTAAATATTTGTGGCCAAATATTAATAAGAAATGCCTCCATTTGCATGTCACTAATGGGCACGTTGGGTCTGTGCTCTGCTGTCTGTGTCAGTTTGATACACACTGACTTGCTTACTCAGCGCTGAGCTGAGAGCTAATAGTAATAACATAGTAATAACCAAGCAATGACTATAAGCCATTAACTGGCAAAACAGGGGTGCAGAGAGGAGAGTAGCTGCTGTACAGTAAGGAATGTGGTGGGAGGTTTCAGGTGATTAAAATGAAGAAGCATGTACTGATAGATTTACGGAGCTTTCAAGTTCACTTTGATGTTTGAGCCTTAAGTGAATTTAATACTTTTAGAGTTACACAACTTTGAGATCAACACTTTTCAGACACGAAGGTTTCAGTCTTGGCATGTGAGTCAAGCAGGTGATTTAAGACACTTTGTATATTTCAGATTTTGGTATGTTACAAAATAATCTCTACTGACTTTAGTTGTGAGTGGTAAATGTGTTTTGGGCCATCTCTGTGGCCCAGTCTTTCTATAAGATTTTACTGTAGTGTCTTCTTTTAGTCTCTGTGATACCAGGATGTGTTCTTACAGCTTCCCATAAAATATTTTGACATTGAATAACTATTGGCTCACTGTCCACTCTTGGCAGGAAAAGAGTCCCACAATGAAAATTGCATGTGAAATTACCTCATCGTCTGGTTGAGGGACTTCTTGAACTTTCTAGCTTTTGAGAAGAGGAAGAAACTCATGAAAAGTTCATCTGCAGTGAGAAAGTTTTGAAGTTATGACCTCACACTCTGGAGATCATTTGTTATCCTGCTGAGACAACTGGTCAGCACACTGACTGGACTGCAGGGTTGTTTGTCTGTCTAATAAGATGCCAGTCAAACATGCTCGTATTCAAAAAAACAACATCGGCACTTAGTTTCTTTACTACAACATCTGATAGATATTACTTGAGTTGTAAGAGAGAGTGTGACTGGATGTCTGCTCTTTATGTTCTGTTTAATATGTTGCATTGTCTGTATCTGCAGCTTTTTGATGAAATTCCTTTTTGTTTGTGTTGATCCTTATTAATCCTCCTTTGCAGGTGGATCCGTTCCACACTCTGTTCGGGGTTGCAGGTCTCTCCCTCCTCGGAGATGAACAGATCAAACCGGTGAATCCGGTATTGTGCATGCCTGAGGACGTCCTTCAGCGGATCGGCCTGCAGCCCGACCTCCTCAGCTAACCCTCTGAAGTATCACGCAGACACCTTTTACACCCACACAAGCACGGCCTCATGCCACGGCTGGATGTTGGGAGCACAGAGTCTCACAGTTTGGACATGACTTCCTCTGAACCTCTCTCTTTTAATCCTCCCTCTACTCATCGGGTCAGTGTTGTCGTGTCACTGCAACTAAAGGAGGAGGTTTTGAAAAGATGCTTTGAAGTGTCATCATCTTTGCAGAAGTCTGGAAATCATGTGACAGCATTCATTAACTTTTCAACTTACTCAGTATGTCAGTTTTTTTTTTTGGGGGGGGGGGGGGGGGGGGGGGGGGCATGTAAAGGTTTGCTCACAGTTAAAATCTTTCAACTTCCTGCTGTTGTGACCTTTCAGCTTGTCCTTGAGCCAAGAAGCTTTCACTGTTATGAGTTTCTGTGGCCTGAAGTTCAGTTCAGTTCTGTCCTGTTGTGCTTTATTAACATGTTTGTTAACTGAATGACTGGGAATATCCATAGCTTAGCAGCTCTGACCTTGAAAGAGGAGGTTTGAATTCACCTGAGGGAGACAAAGATTACATTTGCTGTTTCACTTTGTTTTTGCACCTAAAACCTCTGACAGTTTTAAAGATGCGTTTTCATTTTTCTGCCTTTTCACATAGCTACTTGTATAATTGAGTAAGAGCATGTCAAGGGCACTAGACCAATCACACCAACACTGCTCGTAGGCGTCAGAAGTGGAGCTGTATTACAGGACAGCTTTATGTCACTACATTTAAAATAAACCCTATACAGACTTAGGAAGAGGAAATGTTCACTTTGTGACAGGAACCACCCGGAGCTTGAACAGTATCATTATTATGTTTAATGTCTTATCCAGGACTGAAGTTACACTATTTATTTAAATCTGTGTTGCTCAGTGCAGCTGTGCTGGCTTCGCCTCCACAGCACGTACGTCGTGAAATGTTTCCAGTCTTACCTTCAGATGGTTCTGAACCAATTAAATGGCATTTAAAACAGCTTTGCATTAATTTCATGCACTCGTGTTGTCTTACTGAATTAAATTTCTATCTGTTCTTTGCTGACTGTTCAGTGTCAATAAAGAGAAATGATATAAATGTGTTAGTTCTCAGGTTTTCCCCAGTTTAAAGACTTTTAACATTTAATAAATGTCACTGATATGCCAACTGAATCCAGTTGCTCAAGGGAAGGTCTGTCTTTTGCTCAAAATTAAACCTCAGTTCTGAATACATTTTTCTCATTCAAAATTAAAATATTTTTGAAAATTGACATTAGAAAACAAAAGTATTTTATGAGTTTTACATCCAGTTTGAAGCTGTTAAAAGCCTCTTTGCATGAAGCAAAGGAAGAACTAGATCTGGGTTATCTAAGACAATTCTGGGAAAAAGTGCCACGGTGTTGATTTGCTTCAAACTAAATGATAAAGGTTCAATAAAATCTAAACTGCCACAGAGGTTAGTGGTAAGCATAAATCCATGTTCCAGACCAGTGTAACATTTTGGTTTATTTTTATAATTCAGCTAGCCATAAAAATGAATGATTCATGAAATCACCTCTCTTTCTTTCTGATGCTCAGTTTGAAAGTCAGTAGGTTGTCTTAATGATGTCTGCATGCCTAAATGTGCTGAGTTGCTGCCATGTGACTGGCTGATTAGATGCTTGTGCTAACAAGCAGCTGAACAGGTGTGTTTTCATGGTCCTAAATCAGTTTAAAAATCAGTTAAAACGGTATCAGGAGTACTCTTATAACTTCTGTTACTTCTTTTTAACTGCACAAATGATCACTATGGAAAATATTTAGATATGTTATATTACATTTATACCTACCTAAATTACCCATAGGTATGAATGGCTGTCTGTCTCTCTGTGTTAGCCCTGCGACAGGCTGGCGACCTGTACAGGGTGTACCCTGCCTCTCACCCAGTGTCAGCTGGGATAGGCTCCAGCCCCCCCACCCCCGACCCAGAACAGGATAAATGGATGAAAATAGATGGATGTGTTATTACATGTGTATATATGTAGTCACCAGAATTCATATACTATACAAAAAGACTACACAAAAAATATTGTGTAGACATTATTTTCATATGTAGGGGCTCATTCTGCTGAACTAATTTAGTGTTGACAGTAGATGGCAGCCTTGCCTCTCATTTTCAAACGTCGCATGTGCCGTTTCAGTTTTTCAAGAAGAAACAAACCTCGCAAGCAAAACTAGTCATTTACAGTTTTGCTTGTAATCATTTGGATAATTTAGACACACACACACATATTTGTTAACCTGTTGCGTTTAATGCATTTCGGTACAGCAGCTATAACATACAATGTGCTCAACCTCTACATACGTTTAGTTTTTGGTGATACTGGAAATATTTACATTCAGTTATATGCTTTTGAAGTCAGAATATAGAAGGTGTCGTACTGGAGTTTTCCCTTTGCAATCAGTGAACTAAATCCACAGTCTGTCATTAGATGATTTTAGCTTTAATATTATTTGCTACATATTTAAACAGCTTGTAGTTAAAGACTTTCATGCCACAGATTGATTAGAATAAAGCTCTTTTACTTCCAGCATTAAGATTGATGAAGTAATGAAGCTGGCAGCCCACAGACAGTGCCGATGCTGTGTGAGAGATTGTGTTTCACAGCGGTGGCAGACTGTAATAATGGAGCAGGGTAAAGATGGATGCAGTCCATCTCTGTAATTCTCTCCTACCTGTTTTCCTCCATGTAATGAAGATAAGATTTCCCCCTGCAATGTAACCAAGATAAGAAAATGACACTTTACCTGGAACAACTGTCCAACCAAGGCTTTAATAAAATGTCAGACTAATGGTAAAATGATTGCAGTAACTATGAGGAACGTTATTATCTCCAGGCACTAATTAGAGCGTCAGGATCGTGAAAACGGTGAAAGGCATTGTTACATTAATATTCTGATGCGCTTCTGGGGAAGCAGCTTTAGAAAACTGTTTGTGCTAAGACATGTTTAGAGGTTTGGTTCTTATTAATGACAGGGTCATTTTACAGCTGTTTGCCATCATTTTACATTGCTTTTTACGTTGCTTTGTGTCTTTTTGTGGTCATTTTGTGTCTAACTGTTTTTTGATAGTTGTGATTCCTGCTGAGAAGAGGCATTAGAAAACTGTGAAGGTCTCAAGAGATTTAAAGTTCTGATTATATGTTCATTTTTAAGCTCTGAGTCCTTACATATCAGTGTTCACTGTTTCTTGTCTGTCTGCGGTCCTTTTGAGTCTGTTTTTTTAAATCTGTAATCTCTGAATCTGTTTTGATCTTTTTGAGTCTGTTTTTTTTGTGTATGTCTGGTCATTTTGCATCACATTTTGTTTTAATATCTTTTTATAATTAATATCGCAGAAATCTCTTTGTGATTGTTTTGTTTCTGATTGACGTTGACTCATTTGCCAACAAGAACAGTTCACTTATTTTACACCACACTCGACCCAACCCAAAGAAAAGTCACTGGGCTACTGACAATCTGACAGTGAATAATACCACTGAATGATAATTCAGACCAGTGTTGGGATGCGAGTACATTTACTCATGTACTGCAGTCAAGTGCAGTTTTGATTTACCTCTGTGCTAGTTTTTACTTTTTACTCCAGTGTATGTAGGAAGGAACTGTTTTACTGTGAACTCAGTTCATTTTTTTAGCGTTTCAGTGAGTAATTATTTTGCAGAATTAGATCAATATAAATCTATTGATTAATTATCATGAAACTAACAAGGAGTACATTAACATTAGCTCTGCTTGCAGCATTTAAGTCATGTACTGATTAATAAATTAGTACTTTTTAGATCAGGTATTTGAAGTATATTTTGATGCAGATCCTCTTTTTACATTTCCTTACGTGAAGGAAAGTTTTAAATGTGGGACTTTTTCACTGAAATTTTGCTACTTTTAAACAATCTAAATACTTTTCCCACCATTTTGCAAAACAGTTATTCAGTACAATGCTTGTGCACCACCAGTCTTCATGTGGTATCATCTATATTAGGGAACACAGAACTGTGTAAGAGCCTGATCGTCACGCTCTGTGTTTTCTAAGTCAGTTTTTAACACTGTTTGTTTCCAGTAGAATTTTCCACCCACAGCCCTCTTGACGCCCTCTTGTGCCTCCATATTTAATAAAACCTGGAACTGCGCCTGGTACAGGGGTCTGTCACATCTTCAGTCGGCCCGTTCAATATTCCATCCATAATACTAACAAGCCATCCTTCTGTTACCCTTTGACTCCGGTATGAGGTATGTAGGGGCCAATCAGATGCAAGGTGCCCCTGGCCCTACCTTCACCTCTGCCACCGTTCTTGCCGCATGCATTTTTCATTGTGTGATATTCTTAGTGCAGTGTGGTCCTGCCGAAAATATACTGGGAGCCCTGTACTTATTTGTGTATTCATTTAGTCTGTGGGGGAGCAGTAATCTGTGGGCCCCTGGTGTCTGGGCAGAGACAAACATGCTGGTTGTTAGGCTGCTGAGAAACCCCACTGGCTCTCATTAGTGAGAAAGAGACAGATGAAAAGGGAAGACAGAAGGTGGGAGAGAGGCAAAAATAAAAAGTGTGAATGAGAGATAGGAGCGAAGAGTGAAAGAAAAGAGAGAAAAGAAGCGGCGAGACAGATGCATGGATCACAGCTTTCACCTCTCTGTCGTATTTGTTTGCAAGGAAAGCCGCAACCCATTTTTCCTCCCTCTCCCCTTCTCAGTCCTGTCACCCTTTCGTTATCTCTCAGCACAAAATACAGAGGATTAGTCCAGGACAGGCAGCTGCAGCCAAACGCTGCTAAACCACAGGCACAGCAGACAATCACTTTATAAATGTTTAATTAAGCTACAGCAATATTATGCGTGTAGAGATTACTCATGAGCTGGGAGGGGGAAAAAAGTTTTTTTCTTTTTAAAAAACTTTTCACCCAGTTTGCGGTTATTCTGCTGCTGTTATTCACTCCCAACAACTCTGGGAGGGTTTTTGGTTTTGCAGCTCTAGCGTGAACTGGACAGTCTTGTTTGTTTCCACTATATTCATAATTTACCTCATGTCACTGGTGAGTTTGTTAGCCAACTGACAGAGAAGCTGCAGCTGGTGTTGTGACTTTGCTTAAAGTTTCACCGTCTTGTCATTCAGAAGTATCGATTTTCAGTGTTTTGGTTGAAATGAAAGAAAATAAGGTGTCCAGAATCTCTCAGCTAGCTGTGTGCAGTGGGCTTATTTTCATTCTGCAGGTGGAGAAAAAACAAAACTGCCTTAAAAATCTCTGAGGTTTGCTGGTACTCCATGAAGCTTCTGACTAAAGGAGAAAAACTCACAAGCTTAACTGACTTTTTCCAGGATTGCTTAATCATTTTCTTGCAGAGAGTTAGATACGATTTATGTCTGTATGATAAACATGAAGCCATGGGATGGCTAGCTTAGCAGGAAAAGGTCAAACGCTAAGAAACACCACCTGCATCTCTAAAATTCAATAAAAACTTCAAAAATCTCGAAAGCCGGGGATCGGTCTGCCAGGGCCTCCACACTTGGCCACCGCCCGACACACATTGCACCCGACCCCTACAAGGCTCCTACGGGTGGTGAGCCTACAGGAGGGTGGGCCCATGACTTCTCTTCGGGCTGCGTCCGGCTGGGCATCACAGGTTAATGCCCGGCCAGTAGATGCTCTCCTTGAGCTCCCTCCCCAGACCTGGCTCCAGGGTGGGGCTCCGGCAACCCTATCCCAGGCATGGTAAACAGCTCCCTTGGTGACAATTCCATAGGGGTCTTCTGAATTGCTCTTTGTCTGGCCCCTCACCCAGGACCAATTTGCCGTGGGAGACCCTATCAAGGGGACAAGCCAGTTTTCTTGAAAGGAGCCAGTTGAGGTGATTCAGGCATCTGACTAGGATACCTCCTGGGCGCCTCTTGGGTGAGGTATTCCAGGCACGTCCTACCGGGAGGCGGCCCCCGGGGCAGACCCAGGACACGCTGGAGAGATTATATGTCTCAGCTGGCCTGGGAACACCTTGGGTTCCCCCTGGATGAGCTGGTAGAAGTGGCTGGGGAGAGGGAGGTCTGTGCTTCTCTGTTTAGGCTGCTGCCCCCGTGACCCGACCCCAGATAAGTGGAAGAAAATGGATGGATGAATGGATGGATGGGTTTCTAAAATCTGTTAAATGTGAATTTTGAGGCAACCAGTGGAGACTTAGATTAAGAAGTTTCTGTATTTGGCCAAGAAAAACCCATGCCTATAACTCCTGATAAAAACAAAATTCTAATGTCTAATATTAAGTTTTATGGCTGGTAGGTGCTCAGGATTGCTCTTTACAGAATTCCAGTTTTTATGCTTTTTTTGACCAATTCTCATGGGGCAGCATGTCAGTGCAGTGGTTAGCCCTGTTGCCTCGCAGCAGGAGGGTTCATGGTTCAAAGCTGCTGGCTGGCTGAAGCCTTTCTGTGTGGAGTTGTGAGTTCTCCTGGTGCTTGTGTGGGTCCTCTCTGGTCGCTCTACCTTTCCCCCACAGTTAATTGGCAACTCTAAATTGGTGTGAATGTGAGCAGGTTGTCTGTCTCTCAGTGTTAGCCCTCTGACAGAATGGGTGCATATGCAGGGTGTACCCCACCTCTCACCCATGGCTGTAGGGAGAGGCTCCAGCCATCCTATGGCCCTGATAAGCATTTAAGACAACGGATGGCTGCAGGGATGGATGGTTGATTAAAGACTGCACAGTTTCAAAGCAAAATGTGTAACACCTATAATGGCTCTAAAGACACCTTCTAAAAATAGTATGAAACCTCAGACTGATTAAGAAAAAAATAGCCAGAAAAGTAAGTAAAAATAATACAAAACTGAGCCAAAAAATAATACAAAAAACTAATGATACTACATGGGACACAAGCTCCAAATCTCATGGGTAAAAGTCTAAAGATAATAAAGGTACCACAAAGATCCTGAAAACAAGCCTAAACAACTACTGAAAACAAAATGAAAAACTAAAGGAAATATTAAAAGCAAGGCCGCTAAGAATATGAACCACAGGTGAAAGAATTTGACATGGACGTGACTTGTATGCAGGTCTGTAAAAAGGAAGATTAAAAAACTGCAAGCATCTCATAAATTTAGAGCCTCTTTCACAGGAGAAACATGTAGTTGATACACATTTTGCTGTGAGACTGGGAAGCAAAATATCAAGAGGGAAAATCATGACTTCGTTCTCACTTAATTACTTTCCACTATCTCTTTTTCGCTGCAATTTATCCGACCTGAAATTCTGATCAGGCATCAAGACCAGCCATCATGCTTCCTCAATGACCTCATCTTCTTCTTTGACAAATTGTCAGCCACTTAGAACTGGATAATATTTACTCTCTTATAAATTTTTACAAACCCAGTCTACATGTTTTGGTCCCACACTTATATTTTATTCATACATCAAGTATTATATTTTTCCAGGAAGGTGAACTAAGCAACAACAGCCAGACTGCCAACAGAACAGATCATCCCTACAGGTGGTGTTATTTGGTAATTTGAGCAAAAGTTTGTATTCCTGACCTCAGAAAGAGCAGCAGGCAAAAACAGTCTGATTGAAAGGTCTGTTTGGTAGCTGTTCTGGAGCTTATTGACAGCAGGACAACTGCTGGACGTGCTGGGTTTAATTTTCAACTTAGGTGTGCAATATACAATTCTGTGCCTTGAGCATCGATTTACAATATTTACAAAGTAAGTAACAACACTTGAAGTTATTGAGGGGGGAAAAAGACTCACTGTAGTGAAATGAGACATAAGTGGAAGAAGAGGTGATAAGGTAATTATGATTAAAATGATAGAAATTTCACTGTTGTAAAATATGAATTCGGGCTCAATGAAGCTATAAAACACTGAGTAGCAGTGCCAGGATCATCAATAACAATCCAAATAAATACTTTTTCAATAAACATTAAATTAAATGCTTAAATAAATACTTTGCTGCAAAATGAATATGCTCCCATATAATTTATGTGGTGATGTATTGAGCACTTGAATATGTTTTGCTACAAAGAAGCTTTTCATTTACAAAAGGAGTGTAAATTAGAGACATTATCAGAGAAATCTACCCCATAATTGCAGTTATGTGTAAAAGAATGTTTCCACAGGACTCTATGCAGTCCTGTGCCAAACAAAGTGCACCCTTACTGCTGCCATAGGAATTAAGAGGATAAGTAAAAGCCAAGTGCTCCTGAAGTTTTGGCAGTTTGCTGGGCTCGAGTATTCGGGTGAGTGTTAACACAATGCCAAGGAGGAATGACATCAGCAAGGACCTTAGAGAAGCGATTATTCCCACCCATCAGTCTGGGAAGGGTTATAAGACCATTTCCAAACAATCTGAAGTCAATCATTCTACAGTCAATGTAAAACATTCAAGACAGTTGCCAATCTTCCCAGGAGTGGACATCCCAGAAAATTCACCCCAAGATCAGACTGTGCAATGCTCAGAAAAAGCGCAAGAAACCCAAGAGCTGCATCTCAGACACTAGATATATGTTAAAGGTTAAAGTTCAGGATAGTACCATTAGAAAAAGGCTCAACAAGTATGGCTTGCTTGAAAGCCTCTAAAAAGAGCATCGCAGCAGCTTAGCTTTGCAAAGTTTCATCTGAGCAAACTACAACATCTCTGGAACAATGTTCTTTAGACAGAAGAGACCAAAGTGGAGAAATCTGTCAAGAAAACACAGCTTATCAGCATAAACACTTCATACCAACTGTGAAGCACGGTGGTGGAGGGGTGATGTCTTGGGCTTGTTTTGCAGCCACAGGACCTCAGCACCATGGAGTCATTGAGTCGGCCGTGACCTTCTCTGCATACTAAAGTGTTCCAGAGTCAAATGTGAGACCATTTGTCCATCAGCTAAAGCTTTGTTGAAATTGGGTCATGCAACAGGACAATGATCCCAAGCAGAGCAGCAAATCTACAGCTGAAAGTCTGAAAAAAGAAATAATAAATGTCTTGCAGTGGCCCAAAGTCCAGACCTCAACCTTATTGAAATGCCACGGTGGGACATTAGGAGAGCTGTGCATAAATTAATGGCAGTCTCTCAATGAACTGAAGCAACATAGTAAAGAAGAGTGGGCCAAAATTCCTCCACAACAATGTGAGAGACACAGAAAATGACACAGAAAATGATTACTTCAAGTTATTGCTGCTAAAAGTGGTTCAACAAGCTACTGAATCATAGGGTGTGCTTGGATTTTCACAGGACTGAATAGAGTCTTATGAAAACTTTTTCACTAATGAGGCACGAATTTAGAACTTGCCTGAGAAACTTCCAGTTTTTCATTGTAATTCTATAATTATTGGTACATTTAACACAGCCAAAGGAAGCTGTCTATTGATAATTGTGCCTTTTTCATTTTAGTATAAACAAATGCAGCTCTTTATAAGCCACAGCTTTAAAAACAAACCTTTGACAAAAGCCTATTCAAGTAATAGCCAGAACAAAGGATGAAATATTTCTTTCAAAGTAAAATGCAAAATGTGTTAGCACTTACTAAATCATAAAAAAATCAGTGCCATGCACGGCTGAATTGGTTGAATTTATCAATGCCCAAATCTTGCCTTGTTTTTAATTTATTAGGATAAATTTGGAATAAAAACCTAAATGAGTCCTGTTTACTCTGAAAGGGTCGATTCTGGGCCCACGCAGTACTTTTTGACATCTTCTTTTGTGGTGCACATCTTCACACGCCTCTCTTATCCTTCCCTGAACAGCTTCTTCCATAACTTTTGAAAGCACATACTAGATTTCCACAATAAATGGAAAGACATGATATGATGAAAAGCTCCATAACAGCTGCTAAATGATGAATGGGGTGCATATTTTTTCTTTTGTACGTTGTGTTGGAAATCAGCAGATGTCATATTTATTGCACTACAGTGATACCTGATAATCTGACTGTTTCTAACCACTTATCACCCAGTGTTATGTTCACTAGGAGGCAGTAAAGTACAAATTTTGGATCAGAGTTCAGACAGAATAAAAATGTCCTTAAAGCTGAAGGGGAAAATGAAAATGGAAACTAAATTTTTACCTGGGAACAGATGCGTGGTCTGCAATTCATTTATTAATACAAATGGACCTTGTGTTCTGAGATGAATCATTCATACATTAACAAAATGACACAGCGTCCAAAAGAACTCGTGGTAATTACATTTCAATTTATGCTTGTTCTCAGTGGCAGGAGAGAGAAATTTGTCATGGTGAGTCAAAATGATTCATTCTTGTGAGCTGTCTTGGAAGAGGAGGAACACGGGACAGCACATTATCCGCTGTTTCTGTGGCCGGAGGCGATCCGAAGTGCGAGAACATCTTCTGAAATGCATGAGTAAAAGTTGCAGTTTACACAGGTCACAGTGAGATGACGTTTGGTCTGGAAAGCTACAGCTGTCAGGTCACTATGTAATTTTAAAACATTCATTATTAGGTAGTTTAAGAAGTTAGACAACAGTGAAAATGAAAACTATTCTGAAGATGAGTTTGAGGTCAATTCAGAGAAAATGGTATCAATTAATACTATTAATTATCAATAGTATTATTTATTGTGAAAATATGTTGAATTGATTCAAATTAAAATGTAACCATATCTGACCAAAATTATAATTCAGCCCATTTTTAAATAAGAGAAGTTCTTAATGGAGAAAAAGCCAGTAGTAGAGGAAAAAAAAAAACTGAGCGTTTAGAGCAGTCTGAACCCTGAGCTTTCAGCTCACTGGGATTTCTTGGACATACATGCTGTACTATGTGACCAAATTTATAATTCAACTGATTTTTAAGTAAGTGCAGCCCTCAATGCAGCCAAGAAAAATCTAAATTTCAGCATTTCAAATGCCATGACCAGGAAAACTCCATCTGCTGAAGCAGAGTGTGAGATTCCACAGCAGCTGTTACATTTTGCTGATAGTGCTATCATTTTGTCAGGATCACCTAAGGAGGTACAGTTAAAATTTACATTTTAAGGTCAAACCTATTATGGTCATTTTCAGCTTCCTTTTGTTATTTGGATTCTACTAGAATAACCTTGCATGATCCACTGTTCAAAATAATCATTATTTATCTTATACTACACCTTGGTGCTCAGTTCATCCTCTGTCTGAAACAAGTTGTTTTAGCTCCTCTCCCTTTAAGCCAGCTTTCATCTGATTGGCTGCAGTGGCAGAGAGTAATGTGCCCAGCATCCCCACAAACGTCACACGGCACAGAGGGTTTGGCATTGACCATCTGATTATGGTGTGTATGCCCACCACCCCTGCTGAGCAAACCATGTCGCCGTGGCTGCACTTCCAAAACACGCTCCAGCATAGTTATAATGCAATCTAGGCGATCGGTGGCCTCTTCAGCCTGTCGCCCTGGCAACGGTACTGAAGCAGAGACTGGCGGTGTCACGTCAAACTTATTAACAGGGTTTGCACCACTAACACTGGGGGTCACTCTCTGTTGCTGCACAGTTATGACAGTGGGTATTCTCTGGAGCTTGAAAAAGGCGACTGGACTTCTTTTTGTTTCTTGAAAACGTTTCACCTCTCATCCGAAAGGCTTCTTCAGTTCTCAACCAAATGGTGGAGAGACCCAGGTATTTAAACCCCTGTGGGCGTAGTCCCCTGGAGGTGGTTATGATCCTCTATTGATCATGTGCGTGAACACATGTGCCCAGGTGTGAAGGGGGCATGGGTCTCCAAGCATGACATCTCAGTATACTTCAAACCAAGTCACACCCTAAGACAAAAACTGGTTCATCCCAAGGACAAACCCGCCAAACACAAGATCAGCGATGTAGTGTATGCTGTTCAGTGCAGTGAAGAGTGCTCGGACCTCTACATTGGTGAAACCAAACAGCCTCTTCACAAACGAATGGCACAACATAGAAGAGCCACCTCGACAGGACAAGATTCAGCAGTACATCTGCATCTGAAGGAAAAAGGGCACTCTTTTGAGGATGCCAATGTTCACATTTTGGACAGGGAAAACAGATGGTTTGAAAGAGGAGTGAAAGAAGCCATCTATGTCCACTGTGAACAACCATCATTGAACAGAGGAGGTGGATTACGTCACCAACTTTCCCCCGCTTACAGTGCTGTCCTGAGCTCCCTTCCCAGACGTCTCAACCCCCATTCACACCTTTGTTCCAGTGACCTCAATAGGCCACAGGAAACAATGGAGCGGAGTCCTAAATTGGTTTCAACTGAAACCACTGATTAAATATGACCCACGCCCCCTTCACACCTGCGCACATGTGTTCACGCACATGATCAATAGAGGGTCATAACCACCTCCAGGGGACTACGCCCACAGGGGTTTAAATACCTGGGTCTCTCCACCATTTGGTTGAGAACTGAAGAAGCCTTTCGGATGAGAGGTGAAACGTCTTCAAGAAACAAAAAGAAGTCCAGTCGCCTTTTTCAAGCTCCAGAGACTACTATGACCTGGATGACTGAGAATCTACACAGACGACAGTGGGTATTCTCAACTTTGATGACTGAAGTTTCTCGTGCACATCACTTGAATGTAAGGGATAGCTCTGGATCAGGGCAAGGATGTATGAACATAGAAGGCAGGTCTTGTGACAGTCCTCTGTCACCTCCATAACTCTATTTAATCAACCAGTAGTCAAAGGGGTGTTCACCTGAGCTAGGCAATGTACCCAGAAGAGACTGCATCACTTAAAGTGCTGCTTCAGTATCTCAAAGATTGGGCTTGGGCCACTAGACAGAGACAGAGATGAGCTGCTACGCATGCCCACCCTGCTTACTCAGCAGTCAAAAGATTCTCAGTGGTACCCTTCTCCTCCAATTTCTGAGTGATGGGATCACTTTGGCAGTTTCCACTACTGGCAGAAAACAAATCCTCAAAACCAGGTATTGCTGTAGATGAATCAGGCAACTCTGCCCCTGCTATATGTGGATGTTGGGGTCAATGTCACTGACCCCCGCCCCCTACCAAAAACAACATTGCTATCCATGACACAATCACAAAAACAAAAAAGTTTTTAGCAATATATTGGAATCCTTGAAACAGCTAAATTCAAGTTATAGCTGAGTAACAGGTTCTTTTCCACCAGTACTGGTTGGTATGGTTCAGAAGCAGCTGCTTTCACCTGTGCTTTGACCAGGGGTCTATTTTAGGTCCTATTCTGTTTTCACTTTACATACTGCCTCTTGGATCAACATTTAAAAAGCATAATATTGCCCATCACTTGTATGCCGATGACACCCAGATATATATATATATATAGCTACCTCTGAAACCAGACACTGACTCCACAGTCAGTTCCTTAAAATGTTGTTTAGCTAAGGTTAAATCTTTGCTTTCACAGAATTTCCTCACCTAAAGCCAACCCCTTTCTTTCTTTTAATAACACTTAGGGGGTGATCAATTCTTTTATCACATACAGACTGGATTACTGCAATCCTTTATATGCTTGATAGGGCAAGGCACTATTATCACCATTACAGTTAGTTCAAAATGCTGCTGCTAGACTTCTGAACATATTTCACCTATTTTTGCAGTGTTACACTGGCTACCTGTGCAGTGAAGGATTCACTGTTTTGTTCACTTATAAATGCTTGCATGGAGATGTTACAGCTTTATATCCTTTGTTGAATGCTTAGGTCAGCAATCAGCGGCTGTTAATGGTTCCAAGCACCAGTCCTTTACAGTCACAGCTCTGAAGCTCTGGAACAGCCTGCCCCTCCTGATCCATTCATCAGAGGGTCGTTTGAATGAACTAACTTGTTCCCCTTTTCATCAAGTTTACATCAAATGTTGTTGACAAAGTAACATTAAGATAGCAGGAAACTTGGCATCAGAACTAAATGAAAGCATCAGAGGTGCTTTCTTAGTATTAAATCAATGGTAAACTGAAGTTTGGGCTAAGACGCCAGCATTTCATGGAGAACGAAGAAAAAAGTCCTATTTACTTATGAATCCAAGACAGTTGAATGATGAATGTTGAATATTGAGTGGAGTCTAAAGTCACTGCACTCCCCCCAGACCAATGAAGGGTAGCAGTCTACTCTTCAGAGGCATGTTTGACCCTCTGGTTTGCATCTTTGTGAAGAATGGTTCAAACCGCAGCAGAAAAGTGAGTTCAAACACAGCTTTGAAGACTATATAGACTATAAAAGATGGATGTAGCCACTGTGACATTTCCCATTGGCTGAGAAACCAAGGCCATTGCTTGTTCATATGATACTGACTTGTCAATCACAAGGTAACCACGCCTTAAAGCAAAGCCTGTTATTTTGTCCATTTGACTCTGAGCGGGACCATCATTTACAAAACTACTTTCATGCTGTATAAAAGAAGACATGAAAACAGTGGCTGAGATCATACAGTTTTAGGAAAATGTCTCCTGAGATGTTAAAACAAGTGAGAAGTGGAGTCGTTTTTAGACTTCTACGCAACAGGGCACCCCCTCACCCCCTGCTGGCCATAAGTAAGAATGCAAGACTAAGGATTCTCTTTCCAGACTCAGAGACAGTTAATTTCTTATACGCATTCTAAGCCTTTAAGAGCAAAGAAGTCCACGGGGTGCTGAATGAGTTTCCTCCAACTGACCTCAGCCCTACTGAACAATTTTGGAGCCATGTGAAGACAGAGTAAGAGAAATGATATGCATGGGGTCTTTTCAGAACATTTCCAGATCCTGCTGGGATAACAAATGTAGAGAGCATGCAGCTCGACTGTGTGTGCGTATGTATTTTAAAATGGAGGAAATATTCATTGGTGCTGTTAGACATTTAGATTCCACTGTACATGTTGAGATAGACTTTCACATCACTCACATTTGCAAATATCATTGCTACAATAGTACACTTACAGAGTTGTCTCCATGACCTGGGAGCCTCTGTCAGTGTCTTTGTGTTTGTGTCTGTCAGCAGAGGAGGAGGATTTCAGAGGGCAGAGAGGGCATCATCGCTCAGGCGTCCTCTTACTGGGGTCATCGGACTGAAGCCTGGGAACCAGACCAACGCCGACTGTTCTCATCAAGCAAATGGATACAGGTTCTGTAAAACTGAAATCAGAGCCCTGCTTCGCAGTGTGGTGTCCAGTATTTTTAGACAAAAGCTCTGAGAGGAAAAAGTCTGCACTGAATTATTTTTTCTCTGCAGAGTTTTAGATCTTTTCCTCACTGATGAGAGAAAAGTACTTAAATGAACCTCAGGGCGATGCTTCCCTCAAACAGTCTAAATCTGTTATGACTATTAGGTTGTCCACCTTTTTCTCTGTTACCCTCTATTTTTATACATTTATATGATTTAAACTTTTTGTCCTTGGGTACTTTTTTCACCACACCTTTTTATCACAAGCTTCTGTGGGAACACTTAAGATATGATGTCTCTTTTCTCTCTGCGGGCAGCTTTTGTTATCAGAAACTTGCTCAAAATGACAAGTCTTAACTCATTCTTTTGAAATTTCTACAATATTAATCTGATGCATTAAAAAAGTACAGGCAAAAATCTTCTTTCATAGTCAGTTGTGTGTTAAAAAGGTGTTTTAACTCTGCTGATGACACTGACACAATTTCTCACTGATGAAAACTATTAGATGGATTACGATGACATTTCTGAGGATGAGTAATACAGACTTTAGTTGGAGGATCACTTTTTCATCTTTTATTTGATTGAAATATAATGGATTATAAAGAATGGATTAATGTGGTATATAGTGAATATATTCCAGGTTCTTACTTTATTACTGGGAGTTACTGAGTAAAATATACAGTGCCATGAAAAAGTATTTGGCCCCTTTATGATATGTTTTCATTTTTTTCATATTTGCCACATTTGCCATAATGTTTCAGAGCATCAAATACATTTTAATAGCAGACAAAGGTAAACCGAGTAAATACGAAATACAGTTTTTAAATGAGGATTTCATTTATTAAGGGAAAAAAAGCTATCGAGATCTACCTGCCCCTATTTGAAAAAATAATTGCCCCTCCCTTTTTAAACTATGAATTAACTGTGATCAACCAGATTTTATAAAAATCTGGATTCAATTTTCATTTGTCACAGCCGGTCCTGTTTCCAAAAAAAGTTAATAACAGAACACGACGATTTGTAGGTCATTTAAACCCAACATTGCACTGAAAACAGAGTTCTTTTCTTCTCATTTCTTTTCTTTTTAAATAAATGTGTGCTAATTTGTTGTTTTTTAAATATGGAACTACGGTGACCACATCTGCCACCCCCAGAAAAACAGTTTGTGTGAAACAATGTGGGTCTCTGTTACTAAAGCTGAGAAGTATTTTTATTTCAGTCTGACCTTCCCAACCACCTTTCTAAGTGAACACAATGAGCATAAAAAAACAAGGTGAGGTTTAGTCTTCTTACTTTTATGTATTGGCTTTTTTTAATCACCATCACCAATTATTTGAATCTGTTGTTACTTGTTACTTCAGTCCCTGTTTAAGGTGGGCTTCATCTATCAGCTGGAACATCCCTTGTTGGGCTACAGATTTTTCTTTTTTAGAAACATAGAAAAACCCTTAAAACTTCTAATAACCGGGTGGAGCTGATGGAAGGTGACTCCCAAGCTTTGCTGTGGTGGTATTTTCATTCATTTGCAGTTTTCTGTATTCTGCAAAAATCTGTGTATGTTGTGGCTTTGTGGCGGCTTGCAGTTTTCCACTTTAACACAGGCAGTAAACGACAGTGACATGTTAATCTGCAGAAGACCCATGATTAAAGTCTTTGCTGCTTCCTTCACAGCCACTCAATAAAAGTTTCTGTCTCAGTGCTGACTTTCAACAACTAGAGCAAATCAAAATGTAGGGCATTGTCTCAATATGTGGGACAGGAGGATAAGGGATACTGTGGAGTCCCACTTGGTCCCCCTGGTCAGGACAGGAGAGTGTTTACTGTCTGCTTGTTAAAAGTTGAGTCCAAGCATCTACTACTGGATGAGATTCTTGCCCTTTATGAGCTGTAGTGCTGTGTTCCTTGTTTCTTTGAATAGATACGAGCCCCAGAAAACTATTCACGTTTAGCAAATACTTAAGTTATTAGGTTATTAGGCACAAGAACGTATTATTAGGTTACTTTCTCACATGGGGCCAGGTAGGTTTAGATAGTTCTTTTTTTTTTTTTTTTGCCTTAATAAATAAATTAATCATTTAAAAACTGCACTTTGTATTCATTCAGGTTATTTTTATCCATCCATCCATCCAGCCAGCCAGCCATCCAGCAGCCTTTCCCTAGCCCTCTCCTCCAGCTTATCTGGGGGAACACCAAGGTGGTCCCTGAGCTCCCCCCTGTAGGACATGCCCAGGACACCTCACTCTAGAGGTGCCCAGGAGGCATCCTAGTCAGATGCCTGAACCACCTCACCTGTCTCCTTTCGATGCACTCCTCACCCTGTCTCTAAGGGAGAGGCCAACCACCCTTTGGAGGAAGCTCATTTCCGCTGCTTGGATCCACACTCTTGTTCTTTCGGTCACTCCCCAAAGCTCGAGATCATAGGTGAGGGTGGGGACCCAGTTATCTGTGTCCAATATTAAAATTTGATTGATGATCCAAAACATTTAAGTGTGACAAATGTGTAAAAAAATAAGAAATCAGAAAGGAGGCACTGTAGCCTAATGATACGTCATTGCTAGTCACAGCCATTTAGGTAACTTAATGTTTATCTAACAACATTAACCTAAGGAGATTAATATTTTGGTTGTATTAGCTTGTTAGCATTAACATAAGCATCATGTTATAGCTTTCTAGAGCTGCAACCAAAGGGGAAGTCTCTTAATCTACGTCCCAAATCCATACCACAGACTAAATCCATGTAGGATTTTAGCATGTAGTGTGTCCACACTGGAAAAGTACCAACATAATACACAAAGCCATCAGTACACAATCTAAAACCCTGGAGCTTTATGTGAGCTGTGGATGGATATTTAAATATGATTTGATTTGAGGATTTTTTGTTTTTTTTTTGCCATGGCGCAGAAGACCAAGTAAACATGCACAGGTATTCGGTTCATACGCATCAGGCCTGTGGGACTGGGGGCAGAGCACTCGGTTTGTTTCTATATTGGGAAATCAACTGAAGGTTCACGTGCTGCTCGTTGAAGGTAAAGCCGCCTGTCATTAGTACCGCTGTACAAGGCTGAGACAGCCATCTGAGACGGTTTCTAACTTGAAGGCGTAGTGCTACCTTCCTCTGCTTCCTTGAGACCGATAGCTGCTTATCACATCCTGAAAGGTGACAGAGTATGATCCACGGTCCCTTAATCATCCAGAGGTAATTTCAGATGCAGATGACCTTGACTTTCTCTTTCAGTGGTGTGCACACACCACTCTGAGAATTTTAATCTGTGATGTTGCACTCCCAGAGTTTGAGGATTACTTTTTTCATGCTCTGTTTGAAAAGCTTTAAAAGAGGAGAGATGGAGACGGCGAGAAAGAAGGAGATTTGGTGATATCCCCGATAGAGCTATTGATTTGTTGAGAGGACCAGCTTTCACACCTGCTGAAAATAACTGAGAAGTTTAAGCAATGCTGTAGAACCTAATCAAAAGAAGTGAGGTGTACCAGCAGTCTGTGGTTACCCACTCAGAGGGTTTGTAAGTGTGCCTATGTGGTTCTTTTCTAGAAGCAAATGTCTGTACCTCGTGGATTCGTGCTTGTTTGTGTTTCAGTAATTGCAGCCGGTGTATATCAAATATTTTTTGTTAAAGGAAAAAAAAGAAAAACCTGAGATTGGTTTCTTTCATTTGCAAACAAGACTGACATCTTGGAAAATTTCTGTTTACTCAAGGTGTCATGTCATCTGGCAGAGAGGCAGGCTGCAGCTGAACTCAATTACAGCCTCCCATACAGGGAGGAGAAACACAAAGGCAGCGTCAGAATAACGTGAGGGGAAAGGCAGACAGGATGTTTGCCAAGTTTCTATCACTTTCTCTGATATTTCCAAGAGTTTCTGTGAAAGAACACAAAAAAAATCAATGTCTCAAACCAAATCAGCTCTCCAAATATGTGCTGTCAAAGAAGGTTAAATTGAAATTTGATGTCTGGTTGATTTGTATGGCCACAGCTTGTGTTTGTGTGTCCTTGGCTTTTTTTTTTTTTTTTAAAGAGGTTTATTTAATCCTTCTCTCATAAAGGAATGTGATGCTTTAGCGCAAAAGGATTTCATTCAAGTAACAGTTTGAAATTCACTTTAAGCAAGCCCTCTGAACTGAGACAACTTTGTTTTCATTGACATTTTTACTGAGATGAAAGTAGTTAACACTGACTATGCCATATTCATACATGAAAAGGGTGTTTCGATGATATGAATTGATCTATTACATCTTATTGGCATATATACAGTGAGGTCATCAAGTTGACTGAAACATATTGCAAGTTTAACAGTATAAATGATAAATTAAAAAAAAGTCATCTCTTGTAACATTAATTTCAGGATATCTTTGTATTTCTTTGCCCCACTTTTGCTTTAATGGGAGCAGCACATGACAAACCAGCAGTTTCTTCAAACCTGATCATCCACATTTCTCCTAAATAGTGTGAAAATGAGCCAAAGAGCATTTTGTTAAGTTGTCTGTTTGTAAAATTAACATAGTTTCCAAATCTGAAAAAGGAAGCTAATGCAAAAGTGCCTAAAACCTGGATTGCGTCCGAGGGCCAGCAGGGGGCGATTCCTCTGGTTGCAAAAAGAAGTCCTGATGTATAGAAGTCTACAGGAAAACAGCCCTCTGTTTCCTTGATCTTTGACCTCAGTAAACACCTGTCCTTCTGGCTGCACGAAAAGGCTTCACTAACCAATCTGTGATGTCACATTGGCTGTGGCCATCTTTTATGTACAGTTTATGGGTTTCAGCAGTGTTTAGCTTTCATAGAATTAAGTGCCTCCATGAATAAATGGGTTTGAGGTCAGGTGACTGGAGGGAAGCCCATGACAATTTGCTCTCCTTGGTCTTTTTTGGTCTTCAAGTAGTTCTTCTAAATCTGCAAACTTTGTGATAACTTCCATATTTACATGAAAATATAATTTTTTTTCAGACCCCAGTGTATATAGTTCATTTTTCCAACATTTAATTTTTTTAAAGTAAAGGTCAGATTCTCCATAGTTTATTTTCCTGACAGTTGCTATCGACTGGTCCTCTGTTGGAGGGTCTGGCTGCAGGCATTTCTGTTTAGTAAATTTCTTACTTGCAGCACAAGTATTTCAAATACTTAAACTCATGAATCATGACCATCTCTGGGATGTTTGTATGGATATAATGGGACTAAGGAGCAACTTCCACTCCAAAAATATTCATTCTTTAGCAATCTCTTGGCGATATGATCTAATGAAAGAAACTGTGGAAATGGCAAGTCATTCACCCATCCATGTTCATGAACACTGCTATTTTGAAGCTACATGATAAATTTATGAGGTGCCATCAAAAATTTCTGCTACTGCACCTCTTAAAAGCAAAAACCTGATTTAAATTCAGCCTTTTTCTTCAAAGTCCTCCCTTTCAGCAACCATACACTGCTCTGCCTCATTTGCACAGCTCCCTGGAAGTCCCATTCTGACCACTTGCTGATGCATGTTTGCAATGTTCCCATCAAAATGGCCACCCTTTAACTTGCATTTCATTTATGTAAGTGCGCAAAGTCACAGGCATCCAAACATGGTGAGTAGGTGTTCCACAACCACTTCCATTAAACTCCCTCTGTTGGGGTAAAAACAGTTCCACAAGAAACACTGTGGACTGCTATGGACTTAGTGGTATGAACACAGCTTTTCAGTGAACTATTTCTAACTCCATCCATCCATCCATCCACAGTTGGGCTGGATCCTCTCCCAGGTGTCATAGAGCGAGAGGTGGGATACACCCTGGACAGGCTGCCAATCTATTGCAGGGCTAACACAGAGAGACAGATGAGCATTCACACTTAAATTCAAACCTATGACTAATTTACAATCACCAGTTAGTTTAACATGCATGTCTTTGGCCTGTGGGAGGAAGTCAGGGTACCCGGACAGAATCCACGCTGGTGCAGGTACAACATGCAAACTCCACAGATAAAGTACCCAGCTGGTCAACTTTCAGCTTTGTGATTGCGGTAACTTGAGAACGATGTGATCTAGGATATTCAAATTCACACCATAGATACATCTTCTAAAAATCTCTAATGACTTAATTCTTACCATAACAATGACAATCACAGAAAGTGACAGTATTCTCATTATGATTTTAGCATTTCTTATTCTTAGTTCTTAACAATTTTCTTTTGAATTGATATGGTGAATAAAGTCAATAAGGGTTTTATGCACCCCATCAAGATCTACTGAGACCTGTTAATTACGTGTTGTAGAACTTCCAGGGATTTTGTGCCACCTAAAGATTCTACTGCCAGGAGGCTGAGGGGTAGCACTGGCACCTGACAGTATTTTGATTTATTGGGGTACTGTGTTTTATTATTATTATCTTCTAAAGAGGCTTGTAGAGGCAAAATAAAACAGCAACAGTTTGGGAGTATTATGGCAATACTTTACTAATTTATGGATGATTAAAAACAAGGTAATCAAAAACATTAATGCCCCCGCACAGTGGCAGTCCACCGGCTCAGTGGCTGTTCTTGCCCCTTCATGACCTCTTTTGAGCTCATTGGTCACTTGTGTTTATGCTGTGTGGTATTTGCATGTTCTCCCTTACATTACCAGCAGTAATTGTCATCCTGTGTAACAGACTCCTGAGACACCGTGAGGTAGCCTCGAGTCCTTGTGTTATCTGCCATCTGTTTGCTGAAAGTTCACGATAGAAAAACAGTTAATGCAAAAGGAAAAATTACAAAACCTAATTTGACCCTCTTCTCAATATTTCAGGATTTAATTTAGAGACTTTCACAGCTCCAGCACTGAATGCAAGTAATTGAGAAATTTTGTTTAATGCCACAGTTTTGCATTTAGGTGAAATCAGCACTTAAAAAAAAAACAAAACAAAAAAAAAAAACAAGAGCTGCCATCATACAAACCTACAAACCACATCCAAACTCAGTATTACTTAGAGAAAGATATGGCCATACAATAAGTGTTTATCTGTCTTACATAATTAAGTCCACTTTAATTATTCTCTAAGACACTGCTTGATGAAAAACACCTAGTAAAAAATGCTTAGTTTAAAAAGTAAAAATAGGGGAAAATAAAAACACTACAATGGTGATTAAAGTTATGTGACTATTTGCCACATTTTTATTGTTGCTGTGAATTTTATTTTATGAGTCAATCCTGCTGCCTGGTTGACTCTGGCTCCGAGTCTATTCCCAAAGCACCAAAGAGCTAAATAACATCTGCATCATGCAGCGAGGAGAAATGAAACTTGGCAGCAGTGTGGCTGCATCCCAAAAGACTTATTACAGTCAGAGGACACACTTGAAAAATTAAATTATTCTACATTTTCCTGACACTCCTTACAAAAGGCTGTGCTGGTCCAAAGACCCCACGGGGAGAATGACTACATCAGAAAATGTCAAATCTTTGGCAAATAGAGGGAGCTGTCACCACAGCACAGTAAGCTTATCTAGACTTGCATGATTTTCATTTTTAATCATTCTTTCCTACAAATTGATCTTGTTTCCATAATGTAATGACCCGCTCCTGCAACTTCGGTTCTCGTTTTCTCACACAGCAGTAACTTCAAAACAAACTGATCTCATTCCCACAAGAAAACATCTTATCCTCACAAGATTAAAATGTGCTATCTTTGGAACGGCGATCCTGTTCCGGCAGGACTTGCTGTAAGAACAACATATGGATGTTGTTCTTACAAGATAACATGTTCCCAGAGGTTAATCTTTATCTGCCAAGATAAAAAGAAAGCATCTTTTGGAACACTGATTTTCGCCCAACATGACTTCTTCTCCACATTAAACTGCACTTGATACTCTCTTTGTACAACCCAGAATCCTATCCCGCTACCTAAAAAAGAACTTGTTGATTTGAGTCAGAGAAACTTGTTTTTCATGCGTGCAGTGTGTTGATCTTGCAAACATAAAGTTTATTGAACCTGTTTCAATGGAGTTTCTTCCCACAGTTTGTAAAATATAAGCTCCCCGAAAAATAATAAATGTGTCACCTTTAATGTATGATGGAAGTACTTATATTTTTAACTGTATTTTTAATGTTTCTTGAGAAAAATTACATTCAGGATATATATTATTCATACCCCGCCCCCGGCAGATGTTTTAGCTGATTTGAGTATTTCTGTCTCACAAACATCATTTTATGCTCGTTTTCATCATCACTTTGTGGTCATTTTCATTTTTTGTATAAGCTTTATCTCTTATAATGAGAAAATACAGGGGATAACAGAGGAATCATGTCCATGGATTGTACTTATATGCTTCTTACTGCAACAAATGAGGATGATGTGTCTTTTTTTCAGCTGAGACATGATCAAAAATATGTGTCAAAAGGAGTTTCCCATGTTAAATTCAACTAGCCATCAAATCCAGAATCTGGATCAGCTCCAGATGACGTTCTGATGTGGAAATATGACTCAGAAGGAATATGTAGAGAACAGAAGTTTATTGTAACGTCCAAGGATGTTGATCATAGATGATTCTGTAAGGAAGAATGCTGCTCAAAAGACATGTTTCATAAATATAACTCAGACAACTCGAGAGCTACATCGAGAGAACGACATCTCAACTTACAACAGAAGGTGCACCAAATGCCAAATGCTGTACCAGGAGTGGAGAGATGGACTGCATAATTTCAGTCTCCAGGTGTGTAGAAAACAGGGTTGATAAACAATACATGGTGTTGTTACTTATGTTGCCGCAAATGTTTATCATTAAATTTTCATGGTTCCAACATTGTTGCAAGATTTCAGATATTATCTTACTGTTTCTTCAATCATTACTTGGATTTCTGCAGCACATATCATATTTAGCTTGACAATTATTTCATGGTGCACTGCTGGCAGGGATCAGTCACCAGCTTGTACTTCTTTGTTTTCTTTGTGTTAATATCATTCTGAATAATTTCCCTTTATTCTTCTGTTTTCACCTGGAATCATGCGTCTGTGTCTCGAGTCATCAGCTCTCCGGAGAATTTGTGGAAGAAGTTTCCTGCCACCAACTTCAATTTTTTTAAGGACAGTGCATGTTTGAGGCACTTTGCAAAACCTGTACAGTCATGTGATGCATACTTGGCTTAATGGGATTATTTGACTATAAGTAATTTGTAGTTATGGAAAAAGAATGTGAGGAGCTCCTTCAGGGAAAACATTCTCCAGTGTTCAGGCCGTAGAGAGCATGAGCAGGATACTGAGGTTAGTTATCAAGAAGGGCCTTAATACACATTATTGATGTTTTAAGGATTTAAGTATTATGGAAACTCAATTTAACATGTTTGTCTCTGATAGTCCTTATAATGCACAAATTTATCTTGATTTTCACAACATATGCGAGATGGGTGAGGACATAATGTTTTTAACTGGATTACTCAGGCAACCACAGCAGAGTGGGCCTCTGATACGGAACGACGGTGCTTGGCTGACGCTGTGAAGTTGAGTTTTTTTTCCAGACTTCCGAGAGCACAGGAATGACGTGGGTTTAAAAGTTAACCAAAGTGAAATTTGGAAAGGTTAGTTGGTATTTTTGAGAACATGACAAGATAGTGATGCCTCTTATACAAAGGCTTTGTGAAAAGGCAAATTTTAAGCTGTCTTTCATGTTGTTGGCTCTTATACCCAAATGAAACACTGTGATGGGTGCAGCGTCATGTGTGCAAAGGCTGGCTGCATGCAGAAAAACCATGAGCATCTGATTAATGAGTCATTCAACTGTGGATGCACAGATTCAAATGGCAACCAAGGTACTATGGTATTTACTAGTTCATTATGTATGTGTAGCACAAAGAGGGTGACTGAAGCAAAGATCAAGACAAACATTTGGCTGACATACTTAGCTTACATTTCTTTAAGAAAGGCTTAGTGATTACTTAAACACTTTGAAAAAATGCCAGCTTGGAGAGAAATATAAACCTCAAATATTAGCTGTTTTATCAGGTAGTGTGGAAAACTGTCTGACTGCTGTCTAAAACATGTCCTTTTAATAGCATTATGTTCCAAAGGAGGCTTTAAAGAACTAACAGTTTTTATCCACATGCAGTACAATCACATTTTCACTGGAAAATGTCAGCTGATTTTTTTTTCCTGTCTTCCTGAAAAATGATCGGATACATAGCTCATAGAATCTGCTGGAGCTGAGTGAAGTCTGGTTTTTGCAGTTGCTGCTGGCTGTTCTCCTTTTTTTTCTCCCCCTCCACTCATCTTTATCTGCAGGATCATCGAGGCTGCTGAGGGTGGATGAATTCTAACAGTAATTCCAAAAGATCAGTTCAAAGTATGCATTTATATTGTGGTATTAGTAATTAAATGTTCTTATAAGTGATTTCATGTTTATCCTTTACTCTCTGGCTTCAGAGCTTACATGATGATCTGATCAATGGAAGGATTCGCTCTACCTGTGGGAGAACCCCTCTACCTCACTGAAGCTGCATGTCAGTGAACAGCAAGTAAGTATTTAACACAATAGCTGAAATAATTTCATGACAGGATGTCGAAGTTTTGTGGTTTTTGTCATTAGCTGTTCACAGGATTGTCCAGTTAGACATTATTTTCCCTGGGGCCCTGCCGCCGGCCTGCACAGGGGCTGGCCTCTGGGGGAGGGGGGGGGGGGGGGGGGGGGGGTGGCTGCTTATTGCCTCGGGTTCTCTGGGGCCCTTGCTCCTCGACTGGGGGGGCTCCATCTGGGACCTCCCTCTCCCGTCTGCTGGGGTGGGCGTGCGGTTGTCTTTGGAATGAGTGGCTGCAGGTCTTCATGGCTCTTGATGGGCTGCTGGTGGCCTGGGTTTCCTGGGGCTTTCTCTACCCGCTTCTAGCTTCTGATGGGCAGAGCTGCGGCGTTCTGCCCTCATTTCATGACACAGACATAAACACCCACGCAATCACAACACAACAAAATTGTTGGTTTGCATAGCCATGCTTCGATTGTTTTGTTTTTCCCACACAAATTTATTTTTGCAAGTATTGTTAGTATTTTGTATGTTTGTTTTTTTTCTTTCTTCTCTAACAGGTTCAGCAAGTGATGAACTATTTGGTTTATTTACTTGTGCTCTTTCCCTTTTTTATTTTCTCTCTATTTTCCTTTTTTTTCTCTCTTTCTCTTTCTCTTTCTCTCTCCCTTTTTCTTTTCCCTTTTCTTTTTCCTCAGCCTGTCAACTCTGGCACAGATATATGAATGTGAATAATAACTCAAATAAATAAAAGGTCAAATATTACACAAGAGAAGCCTATAGAGAACCTATAGAGCTAATCTTGAAAGAGCAAATATGTTTGGTACAACAATACATTCAGATCACAGTTCTGCTTGCAAGATCTGCCAGACATGACAGGCTTAAAAAAAAGACATTATTTACACATTGTAATAACTTGAAGGTTATTTTTAAAATCATTAAATACTCATTTAAGGGAATTTGCAACTTTCAAAATACTTGGTTTAACTTTGGAAAAAAATATGGTCTTCCAATTTGTAACTTGTAAGATCTACAAACTGCACAAGTTTGTTAAACCTCCTGTTATGTTGTGAGTCAATTGACAGTTTAAACTTTTTTTTTTTAGATTAAGTAATTTTACAGTATGACACTTCTGGTTGGCTTAAGTGTAATCAACATATAGAATGAAAATTGTTTATTTCACATATTTACCACAACTGCATGTTTATATTACATAAATACTGTTTGGGTCAGTTTGACCCTGCAGTCATAGTGGAGGTTAAAGGGGTCAGAAGCATCAAATAGTATTTGTTTCTTTGCAATAATGAGACATACACTATATTATCAAAAGTATTCACTTGTCTCCTTCACATACACATGAACTTGAGTGACATCCCATTCTTAATCAATAGGATTTAATAAGATGGCAGGCCACCCTTTGCAGCTATAACAGCTTCAACTCTTCTGGGAAGCGACCCATTCTTTCACAAAGGTTTGTAAAAGCCGTCTGCATAGGTGCTTGGTTTATACACCTGTGGCCATGGAAGTGGTTAGAACACCTAAATTCAATGATTTGGATGGGTGAGTGAATATCTTTGTAACAGGGTATGTCAGGCAAAACTGTCTGCAGAAAACATAATAAAGACAGTGCCAGGGTCCACTGGGATGGCAGTAATTCATGTGGCAGAGATCAAGGCATGTTTTGGAGAAATGGAAGGAGCTGGATAACATACATTCACGTGCATATTTGGGGGTCCTCATCTTGGATGAGTCAAAGGATGAATCAACAGCCAGTCTGTGGGATGCAGAGACAGACGAGGCTTTATTTTGTGCCACAATGTCCCTGGAGAATTTTCATATTTTCTCCAGCGTAATACAGTTATAATCGAGAGGCAAGGACTATCAGACAGGAGAGAGTGGATGAAAGGCTCCTGGCATTCAGAGGTCACTGCCCATTTAAGTAATATATGCTTTCCAAACAAGCTAAATAAATAAATAATAAATAAATATTAATTTCTAGTTTGAAAACAGTGCTTAAATAAATCAATATGACCCTGAGCAGAAGATGTGTCTCATGTCAATAAATGAAAATTACTCCATTAAAAAAAAAAAAAAAAAAAAAAAAAAATATATATATATATATATATTTTTTTTTTTTTTTTAAAATGTAATTTCTTACGAAAAATGAGTGAATTACATTGAACTGTAATCGGTGAGAGGTGAAGAAAAAAAAATCCACTAAATAAAGATTGAAATGGTTAGTAATGGAGTTAATAATGACATATACACAATGTTTATTGGCAATTTTTGGTCTCTGACACTACTGGATAATTAAAACAGGTCAAAGTGACATCATTGCTGTTCCTGAGAAACAAACATAACCAGAGGCTTAAAAAACCTGAAATTGTAAATTAACTCTAAATGTAAAACTGTAAAAATGGAGCCAGCAGATTTAAAACACAATTTTCAAACTGCAAAATTGTGCTTTAAATCTGCCGGCAACATCACATAGAACAAGCACATGAGTAAGACCCACTTCCGCTATGAAGGCACGTGACTTTCGGTGCAGACCAACTTCCGCTGTGGAGTTCCGGTATGGAGTTGAGGTATCTTTTGTGAAAATTCAGTATGAATTGAACTGGTTTTGCTGCAATTTTGTTAACAGACAAACACACCAAAAATAATATCCCTGCACCACAGAAGCATATTTGTTTTTATGCTGCCTGCTAGTCTGCTAGTGTTTTTTCTGCTTGCAATATTGGTGCCAATGTAGCATGGCTGTCACCATTTTTGTTTCTTTGAAACTGATGCAACCATATTTGGATGAGAGGGCAGACCCGGGACAGTATCAGCACTGACAGGTGCACCTGCATCTTTCAGTACAACTGAACACTAAACGAGATCAAATGGCACTAACCTGCCACTCAGAGCAGCTGTGCCTTTGATTGTGACAATTACATTAAAAAAAAAAAATCACAGGAGGGACAGGATTAGAAATGAGTATATCAGAGGGACAGTTCAGGTTGAGCAACTTGGAGACAAAGTTAGAGAAACAAGGTTGAGATGGTTTGGACAGGAGAGTGGATATAATGGACAAAGGATGTTGAAGCTGCCCGGCAGGGGGAAAAAGAGGAAGACCACAGATGGTGTGCCAGAGGATGAGGTTAGGGATAGCGTGAGATGGAGGCAGATGATCCGCTGTAGTGACCTCCAAATGGCGCAGATTAAAGAAGAAGTAGTTATATAGAAATTCACCCCTGTGCAGCTGTGATGGTGGTGGTGGTGGTGGTGGGGATTAAATGTGTCCATTCCTCCTGTAAATCTTTCTTTTTTAAATGAGAGTCTGTGTGGATTGACTAAATTTTGAAGCAGTTGTAGGTACATAGGCATCCACACGGAGCCTTACATGCTCCTTACATCCTTACATAAAATTTACATAATTCTGACTCTTGCAGACTATTGTGTACTCATGGATGTGGGAGGCATAATACATGTTAAATTGTTGAAAGTATGCTCAGTTAGCTACAGCTTTGTTTAACCTTCTTAGATCCACCAGAAATGAGACAAATTCAATTCTAATCTTGTAGGGTTTTTACCTTACAATATAAAGTGCCTTGAGGTGACTGTTGTTGTGAATTGGTGCCATCCATCATTTTCTGCTGTTTATCCAATTCAGGGTCGTGGGAGGGCTGAACCCTATCCCAGCTGCCATAAAGCAAGAGAGAACCCACGCAGATACAGGGAGAACATGCAAACTCCACACAGAAAGGCCCCGGGCAGGTGGTGGATTCGAATCTGGGACCTTCTTGCTATGAGGTAACAGTGGTAACCACTGCTCCACCACACCCAGAATTGGTACTATATAAATAAAACTGAATTGAACTGATATGAATTCAATTTACCATTATATTAATTTAAACTGGGCCACTCTGAGCTCCAGCGCCCAGCAGCTGCAGTCCAGCTGTAGACCCTGGAGCACATTTGACCTGTACTGCCAGTTCAAAGGGAACAGCTGAGTTTTAGGTTCACAGAGCCAAATAAAAAGAGAAAATCAGTTTAAATGTTGCAAAACTCACATTAAAGTCACTGACTGTCATTACCTTGATGCCTGGTGCACTGTGTTCTCATTCAGACTCTTTCTGCCTGACTTACCACTGGTAAAATTTCATCTTGATTTTTATAATTTACCAGTTTTTAAACTGGTAATAACACACATAATATAAATAGTTGTGTATATTTATTTTTCCTCTGCTTTTTTACAGTAAAGGTTACAGACTCATTCTCCACCTCCTTACACCCCCCGATAGATTAGGGATAATTCATTACCACCTCTTCATACCACTGAGTTCATAAAACCAGTAAATGTTTTATGGTGAAGTTACTCATCCACACACAATACAAACAATGAGGACTCAGAAACAAAAGACAACATATTAGCCAGTTCAGAAAGATTTGGGGAATTTGTCTTTTAGATAATGTTTCCTGTTCTTCTTGTTTTGGTCAGCTTCAGTTATGTAGCTGAGATAAAAAGCATCTCAAAACTCAGATATAAATATGCATGTTGTATTCTGAATATGCAGAAAGTGCTGAACATCAGCAAAAATACTGCTGAAACACACTGGCTCTGTTAAAGTCCAGCAGTAACTTAAAAGAAATGTTAAGCTGTCACACTCTGATTCTCATGTCTAAAACCCAAAAAATACAAACGAGGTAGAAGAGTAAAATATGCCTGTAATTGTCTTGATGTGGCAGGAATAATAATAGTAATAAATGAGTAAAGTTGAGAATCATTATTTGAAAGTAGTACAGAATACCTGGTGGCTTCTCTGCATTAAACCATAAAATGTTGTAAAAAAGGGACACTAAAATTCAAAAGGATGCAGGAAATAAAGTGCCTGTTGCTCCAAACGTTCTGTTGGAGGATCTCCACCCATGCCTTAACTGAAAAAGCATACGCCAATGCAGTTGCATGTTACAGGCAATAAAAAAGTGTCATATGTAATAAGTAGATTCATACTATACCTACCACTGATTCATCCCTTGAGTTAGGTCCCTTTTAAAATGCTTGAATAATTCATAGGTCAGTGTTAAATGGCTTAATAAACAAAAACATTCTTGAAAATGGTCAGGTACAGGGACTGGACTGAAAATGAGTGAAAAGCTCCTTGGAAGCAAAATATGAAGGAATGAGGGGGGTTCAAGACTTTTGCACGGTGCTGTATAACCTTATTTTACTCGCTTGTTTCCACAGTAGATGATCCAGCAAATTTATGCCCAATGAAAAAAAAAAAAAAGAAAAAAGAAAAGCCAACTCTGTCTAAGCACACTCAACACAGCACCCTCTGTTATTCCTCATGCTGATGTTTTAAAACGCCAGGAAATCAGCGGCGGTCATGTGACACATCGGGGGCGGAGCTACGAGTCTCAGCCGGCCAGTAACAGCGCAGCGTCGGTCCAGGTCCCAGCAGCTCCATGGGAGAAAAAAAAAAAAAAAAAAAAAAAAACAGAGAGAGGAGACGAATAACGGTACACACTAATATTTATGGAGCCGATTCCCGCATACCACCGCACTGCACCCGCATCTCCACCTGTGATGAGCACGTGAAGAAGCGTGCTTGCAGACGGAGGTGGTGAACGCGTTTAGGGGCTGAAAGAAACAAGCGGTCCACCATTGTCTGCGTAGAAATAAGAATGGCGTGGATGTGGAAGGTAAGAGGGGGTTTCTCTTATTCATATGCTGCTGTCATAAAAGGAAGAAACGCACATAAGCAGCCTGAGACGTGTCCGGCTCTCTGTCAGTGTGCATTTTAGCAGATGTGTGATGAAACGTGATCCGGGCAGCTGCATGTGGCAGTGGTGATGCTCCACGGAGGTAATTAGCCCTCCTCTGGTTCTTGTCTGCTGCTTTTTTTTTTTTTTTTTTTGTGGAGTGGCTCTGAAATGTTATGGCTTTTTTGACTTGTGCAAATATGATGAAAGCAGATTCCTGTGCTTGTGTTTTGTTTTCACTCCATGTTTGTGTTTATTAAAAAAAATGGCAGCAGCAGCAGGCCAGGCAGCTGTGCACACACGATTCTTCATGAGATGTCAAGGTATTCACATGACCTGAGCTGAGGGGAAGTTAACAGATACCTCACATCCTTCACAGGAGGCAGATTTCTCTTAATTTGAAACTTGTGATTTCTCTTAATAAAGGATGAAACTAACAGTTATTGTCATTATGTTTTAAGTAACTTCTCCATCACAGCTTTCCAGAGTGCTTCACATAGTCCTGTGGCTCTCAGACTGTGGTCCATGGACGACCAGGTGACAATATGAAGTGAAACTAAGCTGAATGATTAATGATGTTGAGGACAGAAGTTGGGTATGCCGGAAAAAGTTTGAGCTGGCCAACAAGTCTGGCCAACAGGTTAAAGCTTGATGATGTTTACTTCAGGTTTGAACAGGAAATGGTCAGTATTTTTCATCACATTAATGTGATGGCTTTCTTTTATTCCAAATTCATTTCTGTTTTATGTTTACTAACATTTTGTTAATATTAACTATTTATTAACATTTTGTTGATATATTGTTACTTAAGGTACCAGTTAAAAGTTTGGGTGTCCAAACTTTTGACTGGTACTGTATAAAGACTTGATTCAGATTCAGATATTCAGTTTCAGAAGCAATGAAGTGTTGTACCAGTTTGCTTGATAAACTAAACTAAGCTAAACGATCCATCTACTAAATGAACTGGACTGAATTTTTGTTTTTACACAATAGTCATTTGGGCTTGAATTGTGAAGATAATGATAGTAGCTTTTTTCTTCTTCTTCTGGTAAACCAACAGTCTAAAACCCCCTGTCTGTTAAGCTTTGTCTAAAAAGTGTCAGAATTGTGTGCAAATTTTAATAACAGATCCACAGCTCACTGTTATCTGTCCATCCATCCATTTTCTTAACTGCTTGTCTAATTTATAGTTTGTGGGGGGAGGGGGGCACTTTTGCCCTATGACAGCTGGGCAGGGAGCTCTCCCAGATGTCATAGAGCGGAAGTCCTATGACAGCTGAATAGGCTGCCAGCCCGTTACAGGGCTTAATTTAGACTTCTGTTGAGTCCATGTAGAGCCTCGATGTAGAGCCTATGATGTAGCCTACACCGATGCCCGACGGCATTGCCAGCCTCTATACCTGTACGGGCTACATTGACATAGTTACATTTGTAGGGAGATGCGAGTCAGTTTACAGTGTAGGGTTTCAAAAGGCTTTGTGGTTATGACATACCTACGGTGGAGATTTAACTTGGAATTTATACCACTGTATTAAGTCTATGATGTAGATACGTTGTAACTGCAGACCCTTCTGAAAGCCTACGTTAAACACTGACATTCACCTCCCTGGAAATGTAACTACATGTCACGTTGACACTGATTGCCCCGATCAGTACTGTCCTTTCTATCTATTTCCAGCTACTTCGTGGCATTCATTTAAATTGACTTGAAGACAATGCACCAGCTGAAAGAAAGATTAGTTGAACAAGTCTGATAGTACACCAATTTATAATACCCATCATCTTCTTAGTACAAGGACTCAAAGGTTGCAGCAAGCTGGTAGAGGGAGATTGCAGAAACTGTCAGAAATGATGGGAGGGGTGGCACAAAGAGGTGGAAAATTTTGCGGGAACCCACCAGGGTCCCACCAAATAGCAGGAATCCTAGAGAGAAAAAAGTCTCAGCCTTTTAGATGTTTCTATTGTGGCTGGCTTCACATATACAGCACAGAGACACAGAGTCATTGCAATGCCACTCAGACAAACCCGCACAAGTACAAATGCTGGTGATGGTGTCAGCCAGTTGTGCAGTCTATGGCATAGGCTCTATACTGACTCAACCCAGAAGGCGAATCACCAGTTAACCTGACACACATGTCTTTGGACTGTGGGAGGAAGCCGAAGTACTTGGAGAGAACACAAACATGGGGAGGAACATGCAAACTGCACACAGAAAGGGCTGAGGCATCCGTAGTATTTGAGCCTGGAGCCTTCTTGTTTCAGTGTTAACCACTGCACCACTGTGTGGTGCAGGCTGAGAAGTTGCGCTCCACAGCCAACATATGATTATTATTACGGTAATTTCAGTCACGCTGTTGCAGGAAGCCCAGAAAGGGCTGAATTTGTGGTAAACAGACAAATGTAACAGTTAGTAAGTCGTTTAGTTTGCTTTGATCATTTGGGTAAAAAAAAAAAAAAAAAAAATCATGACAGTTCCCTCTGAGTTTCAGGTGATGTCTTAATTTTCTTTTTCTTAAACCAACACTTAAGTTAGTATGTTTGTAATAAAATGTTCACCGATTAGTTCTTTATTTCTCAGTTATCATTTTCATGTTTAAACTGTCAAAAAGTAGTGAAAAACATTTTAGGTGTCTTGTGTTCTCCAAACAGAAGTCCAGATCTTAAACATAGTGTGTAGTTTGCAAAGATACAAGACAGAAAACTAAAAGGTGGATTTAGCACTGTTGCCTCACAGCTAGAAGGCCTGGGTTCGAATCCACCTTGGCTTGGGCCTTTCTGTGTTGAGTTTGCATGTTAACTGTGTTAGCCCTGCAACAGGCTGGCGACCTGTCCAGTGTGTACCCCGCCTCTCGCCCTATTACAGCTGGGATAGGCTCCATGTGATTGGCTGATTAGATATTTGTGTTATTGAACTGTTGAATAGTAGTATCTAACAAAGTGTCTCTTTTGTTGTAAGCTGTGTACTTAAAGCTTAATGCTGTCACATACTGTCATAGATCTCAGTGTGTTGTGGTGATACTGAGGCTTTCAGTGTAGCTGAAGATGTTAGATATTGTTTTGTGCCTTTTCAGGGGAATTTGCTTGTTCATTTCTCTCTCAAAAAAAAAAAATCAGTAGAGTCAGTTTATGAGCATCACGTGTTTTGTCACATTTAATGTTTTAATCCTTTTTTTTTCCTCTGTCAAAGTTCATAGTTTTTATTATTTAGAGGCACTTGGGATGCTGTCAGTCATCTAACGCCCACAACCTCCTCTTCAGCTTCATCAGGAAACAATATGTCACTTCCAAAACTTTACTGTCACACCCGCGTCTGCTCGGTTAGGCTCTTTTTGTTATGGGAGACAGCAGTTAATTTCACACTAGATTTGACACTGTAATATCAAAAGCGGGGAAAAAAGAAAATATAATTACACGGTACAAGTTTCAGAGTGACTGAACGAAATGTAAACTAGAAGTGGACGCAAGTAAATGAGCTGTAACTTTAAATTAAATGATACCAATGTTCTTGTTTCTTGTTAGCTGCGTTAAAAAGCAGCTTATTAATAGTCTGATGTAGTTATTGGCATACTTAAATCCAAACCCACCCAGAGCAAATGCTTATGTCTTTGATATTTTGATCCTATAATACTATTTTTCCTTTTATGCTCTTTCTACTTTGTGCTCTGTATGATGTCAGTATGAGTAAATGTCTTTAATATTATCAGGCAGGCACTCTGGCTGTGAGTGCAAAAGTTCCACCTACCTGCTATCCAGACCTTCTGATTATGAGTCATATCTAATCAGAAGGAAGTTAGCTTAAAGAGAGATGAGCTAAAAGCTTTTTTTTTTCTGACATGATGAACTCAGGGTCTGCACCAAGGCTCAGTGTTATTTTGAACATGCAAAGCTACTATAGTAGAGTCTAACAATAAAATATAGAGCTTGAGCAAAGTCATTTGTATTTACTTGTTGCAAATGTCAAAGTGAAAACGAAAAAAAAAACAAAAAAACATGCAAATGACTATGTTCCATTGCTGCTGAAACATGTAGATAATAGCAGTTTAGAAGATGAGTTTACATTGATTCAGTGCAATTAAAAAAGCAGCAATCAAAGCAAAGACTGATGAAAATCAGTCTATGGCATTTATGTTGGTGACATTTATGTTTTTACGTTGAAGAAGACCATCTGACATTTTAATCTTTTGCCAGTTTTCTCTCCAGTGGAAACTTGAATGTTGGTGGTTGTTGAAGTCATATATATTTCATGGATATTCTGATAATCTTTTATCCATACACCAAATTTTCTATCTCAGCCTCTTTTACAGATTTTTTCTTGTTGTTTTTACAATTTAGGTACTTTCTTTTGCATTTTAAATGTTTACTACCAATTGAAATGTTAACTACTGACAATTATTAGATAAACAAATTAATGCACAAATTAAAGCCAGGTTTGAAGGGCCAACATGCTACCAGATATCAGGTTATTGTAGTGGCTTATATTCTAATTTAACAGAAAATTGTTAAGGTTATTTGTCAAGACCCAGGGAAACACTGGCACTCTTATTTTTCAGTTGTGAAGTACTCCTGTGAGTGCATAACAGTATCTTGGTCCCTTTACAGGGTAATTTTGGTTTATTGCAACCTAGAGCATTTTCCATTGTGACAATTGCAGGTCTCTGGGTCATACCAGCTCAGCCATCTCAACCCCCATTCTAGAGATTTGGGGAATGAAGAGTCTCATAAAACTGCATCTAACTGAGTAAACTCAGAAATTAGCTGCATTAAAATGGCTTTTTTGTTAACTGCATTAGGAAAATCCCTGTGGGAATGCTTGTGGACTGACTGACCTAACTGCCCTAATAGCCACTTTGTTTGGTGTGTGTTTGTGCTGGAATAGGAGCAGCAATGATAACACATACAATGATGTTTTCTTGTTGTGATAGGTGATTTCAGAGGAGGTGAATCACTGTTTTCTTTTTGTAGATCCACACCTTGGATTGCTGTCATCCATGAAAACATGAATATTTTCCACATCTGGCGCAAACAGGTCCCAGTCATTGCAGCAAATATTTTCCTCCAATATCAGCAGCAGAGCAGAAATTATCTTTCAGGGCAGTCTTTTTGTCTTTCAGGACTTCTCTGCTTCTGTGTCCATCGTGTTTGCCTGTTTGATTTAACTCCTCACTTTACCCATAATGGCCCACCCATTCAACCATTTTCTGCCATTTCTCTGGGTCAGGGGGCTACCAGTCTAAGCAGAGATGCACATTTCCCCAGCCACCTCCTCCAGGTTTTCTGGGGGGGCACTGACACATTCCCAAGACATCCGAGAGATGTTATCTCTCCGGTGTCTTCTGAGTCTGCCCCAGGGCCTCCTCCTGGTAGGACATGCCTGAAACACCTCACCTTAGGAGATGCCTGGGAGGCATCGTAGTCACTTCAACCACCTTAACTGGCTCCTTTCTCTGAGCTTCTCCTGAATGACTACGATCCACCCTTTCTCCAAAGGAGAGCATAGCCACCCTTTGGAAGAACTCATTTCCATTGCTTGTATTCGTAATCTCATTCTTTTGGTCACTAACCAAAGCTCAGGGTTATGCTCTGTTAAGTTTTCATATGTATTGGCTCAAAAAAGTAGAAAGAGTAAAAATGACATAAACAACAGTATATATGTATTTTTAGATAGAAATTGTAATGTGTGTACACCAGTTTTAATTTTTTAATTTTTTTTATTTTATGGTGACTATGTAAATATACACACACATGACCCCAGAACCTATGGTTCGTGACTGAGAGCTTTTTCATTTGCAGTTTCCTACCAGGTAGGGCCTGCAAAGAGACATCTGAAATGCAGAGTTCCCCCTTTGTCAGCTCTGTTTTAATTGGAGGGAGCTCATCCGTGAAGAACTGTGCTTAGGCTGGGAAAGGCTGTCGCTGTTGTCCTCTGTCCTAACAGTTCAGAATAAGCCCTCTATCACATCTCATCAAAACACAGCTATGCTGCTGTTACTGCTAACCACATATGGCAGAACAGGGCCAGAGCAGCAAATGTGCCCAATGGGGTCATGTGGGTGCACATCAGCCAAAGCACACCCACACAAACGCTCGAGCAGAAATTTCAGATTAATTAACACCTGCACGCACACACGCACACACACACACACACATGCAGACATACAGTCATTAGTGTTTGTAGAGAGGTGCTGTTATGACTATTGGGGAATGTAGCGAGCGTCCCATTTCTTAAGAGTTTCAGGGATGAATGGCACTTCTCTGAGTCCCCACCCCCCCACCCCCCCCCCCCCCCCCCACCCCCCCTTGTCTCGTGTGATTATGTTGCTGCAGAAGCAGAGCTGATAAAAAGTATCCCGTCACAGTTTTAGAGAAAGTACGGGGCACCAGAAGGATGTTGAATGAGGCGGATACTCCAGTTTATATTCAAACTGTTATCAAATCCCTGCTCAGAGTCCCCTTTGTGTTATTCTCTGCTTTTATCTGTTTCCCTTCTTGAGTGTGAAGTTTACAGGAGAAGTCTGGGAATCCATTGTTTTATAGTTGTGTGGCCGCACAGGGAGATGAATACTTTTAAGTCTTAAAGTAGAATAGATCAATTACTTACAGTTAAATAGGTTCTTACACAGTAAGGGTACATCGAGTACTTTCTGAACTACTTCAGCAGAAGTTTAGATTTACTCATAAATATGCTAAATCTCAATTCAGTATACATCAGAAATCCAAAACCATAACTTCAAGTTTTATCTGAAAAGTAAAAAAGCAGTATTGATTCTTAAAATTAGGGAGATGTTAGGGTATACACTCACTGGACACTATTAGTTTCACCTTGCTCGTACAAGGTTAGACCCCTTTTGCCTTTACAATTGCCTTAATTCTTCATTGCACAGATTCAACAAGGTGCTGGAAACATTCCTCAGAGATTTTGGTCGACAGTGACACGATGGCATCACACAGTTGCTGCAGATTTATCAGCTGCACATTCCATTCCTTTCTATTCCATTCAGTTCAATTCAATTCAATTCAATTCAATTCAATTCAATTCAATTCGTGCCAAATCACAGCAACTGTCTGTCATGGTCCTGTGTCTTCTGCCCAGTGTTTTGAGTTTTTTGGTGGTTCAAGTTCTGTTATTGTTAAATATCTTCAGTTTGTTTCGTAGGTTGCTTGTGGTTTAGATTTTGCATCTTTTTGCTTAGTTTGTTTTCAGTTCTGGCCATTTTGTGAGTTTTGTACCCTAGCCTATTTTTCTTCATGATTTTATTCTTAGTCTTGGTTCTGCTTCTTTGTAATGTTCCTTGTGATTGCTTTCCTGCCCTCCTATGTTCTGTGTCAGGTCCACGTCCCTGTTCCCATGTCTAGTTACTTCCTGTTTTATTTTGTTAGCCTTGTGTCTTGTCTTGTGTGCGTTGTGTTCAGTTTTGCTTCCCCTTGTCACATTAGTTAGATTCTGTTTACCTGTGTCTTGTTTTCCACAGCTGTGTCCTCTCTCCCTAATTACTTCATGTCTGTATTTAAGTCCTTCACTTTTCCTCAGTTTTTTTGTCATGGCTGCACTCATGTTGTGTTTTCCTTGATTCTAAGCTTGGTATTTCTGGCTTCAGCTCTGACTTGCCTACATGTTCTGTTTATATTTTCGAGAGACTTCTGCATTAAAGCTGCTTTTGAGTTAAGTCCTGTCTCCTGAGTCCTGCATATTTGGTCCAACTCCACATTCCACACAGCTGTTACACGACAGTCGCCTTGCCTCATGCAAATCTCCCGTTCCACCACATCCCAAAGGTACTCCATTGGATTGATATCTAGTGAAAACAGTGAGCTCACTGTCGTAATTAAAAAAACAAAAAAAACAACAGTTTGAGCTTTTTGACATGGTGTGTTATCCTGTAGGAAGCAGCCATCAGAAGCAACCTCAATTGTAGTCACAGTTGTTTGCTCAGAGAGTTGTTGAGGTATTCACTCTGGTGCTTTGTTATTTTTGCACTACATTGGATGGTCATAGTGATGAGGATCTCCATGAAATTGTCCAAAATGTCTTGGTATGCTGAACCGTTAATAGTTCCTTTCACTGGAACTAAGGGGCCGAGCCCAACTCCTAAAACACAACCCCACACCATAATCCCCCCTCCACCAAACTTTACACTTGGCACAATGCAGTCAGACAAGTACCGTTCTCCTGGCAGCTGCCAAACCCAGACTCATCTATCAGATTGTCAGATGGAGACGTGTGATTTGGAACTTCAGAGAACACGTCTCCACTGCTCTAGAGTCCAGGCTTGGATGCAGCTGCTCGGCCATGGAAACTCATTCCATGAAGCTCCGTTCTTGAGCTGATCTGAAGAACGCATAACATTTCTGTGACTGACTCTGGAGAAAGTTGGTGATCTCTGTTTACTGTGCGCCTCAGCATCTGCTGACCCTGCTCTGATTTTATGTGGCCTGCTACTTCATGGCTGAGTTGCTCCCATTCCCAATCACTTCCATTTTGTTATAATACTGAGGAAAGGAAATTTTACAACTAGACTTGTTGCACAGGTGGCATCCTATCACTGTACCACTCTGGAATTCACTGGGCTCTGGAGAGCGACCCATTCTTTCACAAATGTTTGTAGAAGCAGTCTGCATGCCTAGGTGCTTGGTTTTATACACCTGTGAGCATGGAAGTGATTGGAAAACCTGAAATCAATGATTTGGGTGGGTGAGTGAATACGTTTGGCAGTATAGTGTATTACAGTCTTCGGTAAAGATTGATCAAAGTCAGATGATTATCTCTGTAGGATCATCACTGTGAATGACCAAGCTTGAGGCCTAAAAAGATAACAAAAGCTGTCGTTTGTCTAGCGGCCACCTGAGTCTGGCTCCAAAAGCAGGCCAATCCCCTTTGGCTCCCGACTTTAAATTTCCCGAATCATGTTTATGGCCTTTTTAAAAAATGTTTTTGGACTCTATGGGTCGTTTACTGCTTTGACTGACAGGTGGCTCAGCACAGCCAGCTGTAGCTGATTGGTGTCTGTGAGGCTTCACCTCAGCTAATTGGAGCCACTGAACTGGACCGCTCTGATGTGTTTGTGCTGCTGGTGCCTTTTGGAGCATTTTAATGGCATTATTTGGTACAATATATGGTTTACTGTTTGATACAGACTAAGTTTATATTGTACCTTTGCTAAGTGAAATTCTGATATTAAATTAGCCTATTAATTTACACTAATTAGCAGATATCCATGTCTGTGTGCTGCACCTGTACAGTTTATGGTTGCAGCTTGCTAACCAAGCCTGCTAGTGGCAATTGATAACTTTTCTTCACATTGTCGTTCAAATATGGTCATTTATGGCTCCAAAAATAGCGGCCAACATAACACGGATGCTTAAGTAACCCTGCTCATATTGTCACATCATTTTCATTGTTGATACAGCAGCATTATTAGATATAGTGATTATAACTTATGTCAAGAGCCACTGCAAAAGTACCTAATTTAGCCGTGCGTGAACATATTTCATATTCTACCAACATTCTACTAATATTTACAGTTTCAATAAATAACAATACTGCTATCATATTTTATATATCAAACGTGAGGAGAAATCTGATTTCATCTAAACTTAAGCTGAGTCTCCTTTCTGATTCAAAGACCTCAAAGAAAGTCTTTGTCTTTTGCTCTGCTGTTGCAGTCCATCCTCTGAACCCTTTTGAGCCAACAGGATACCATTTAAGCGTGTGGCTGCTTTATTATGGTAATGTAACCTACATTTATTGTGCAAATACACACACACACACACACACTGCTGCAGAAGCTAGTGCATGGCTAGCTTATTCACAGTGGCAACCAAGGGCAATAACTTCCCTCCAGATCTGGCGTTAATCCACAGTGCAGCAGTCGTAGTAGTAACCTTTCACTCACACAAGGGATCTTATCAGCATCTGGGAAGACTTCCGACTTTGTCTTACTCATTCTCATTGGTTGTGTTGTTCAGGCAGTTCTAATCCTGTTGTGTTTAATCATGTGCTGCTGTGCCAGTTCAGGCTGCTTGAGCTTTTCTGATACGAGTTGAGCTGCCAGCGCCGGTCATCCTTTTTTTTGGTCCCCTTACTGGACTAAACACAAAGAAACGACACACAGAGTTTAATGAAGGAGGTGATGTGGCAGCCTAAAAATTAAGTTCCTATATAATTGCAGTCACGGTCAGCAGCATAAAATTACGTGTCGCTCACAAAGAACCTCTGGGCCGTAACCCCTATTATTACTGTACATGCTTTCACAGTGGAGCTGTAATGCCAAGGCTGAAGTTTTAAACTTTAATTACCCTGAAACAAGAGGACAGAGTGACAATTCATGCAGAAAAGATTTGAGTGCAGTTATTAATCTGCCATTGTTTTCTGTAATCATTACACTAGACTGCACACTTAGCTATATTTCCATCAGAAAGTTTAGCTTGCTTCAGTCTGTATTGACTGAAATAAAATCCCAACTTTCAGAAGAGCAGGAGCTAAGTTATCCTCAGGGGTTTGGTTTTCATCTCCCTAAAACAAATGTCCATATGGTGCCTCGATTTGGCAAAACTTGGCAATGCTGTTTTTTCTTCTGTCATAATGTGTTTATGTTTTTAAAATTACTGCTCCAGTCATTTGTGATTTCACCAGTGAGTCATCTGAGTGAGAGTTTAATGAGATGTTTAAAAAAGTGGTAATCAGTTGTATTTTTTTTTTACATCTGGTGCATCTTCAGAATATTATATTATGACTTTTAAGACTTGTGCGGTGAATCTTTGTAGAACCTACAACATAACCTACGTAAGTCGTCAATGTTGTTGCCGGCACTTATGCTTGTGCGTGGTGCATTATGTGTTACCTAGTGGTAATGATAGAAACAAATAAAATGCTGATACCGTTTTTGCGTCCTGTATCCCTGCTCGTTGTTGTGGTCAGTTTTCTTGAGGGGTAAAGATATTTGTCCCTCAGATTTTTCAACATCTTTGTACATTCCCTCACATCGATTCCAACAGTTTCAGTCTCGCTGTTAAATTCCAAAACTGCAGCAAAAAGGTAGCCAGACGTGCACATGAGGAATCTACGGTACTGAACAGGTTAATCACAGTAGTTGTCTGCTCTGTACACGTGATGTGTACTTACATATCTAGGGATCTGTATGTCAGGTTATGGTGTAGGGTTCAGAGGGGCTTCTGATTACAATGTAGGTTACGATGTAGATTTCCAGCTGAACCATAAACCACCCATTATTCTGCAAACTCTGATCCGTTCTTAATTTATAGCAGAAACTTCATACTAGAAGCAGAGACATTTTAAGGGAAAGAAATTTTCTAAATAATCAAATTTAAATATATTGGATAATTCTGTAACAGCAAAAAGGTTGGTGGTAGTTTAACTTCCAAAAGAAAAAAAAAAAGCATTTTAAAACCTTTTTTTGGGACATCAGCATACATTTTGCTTGTAGAAGGACCTTGCTAGATCTTCATATTGAATAGATAATCTGATTACAATTTTGAGAACCTTTCTTTCACAGGCCACTGTGGCTCACGTGCTGTTACCGGCACGTTTCCCTGTCTGCTACTGTATCCTCGTCACAGATTGAGGTTGGCTCTGAATTTCCGACTTTTGGGGAGATTTTTGCATTGAATTGCAGACATTTTAGAGTTAGCAGAAGCAGCTGTAGCAGTAAAATACAAGGCAGCTGGCTGCATCTGGATTTAGCAGCTCCTCATTGTTTCTTTGAAGGCAAATTAACTGCTTGGCAAGCATTACGTCAGTGTCTTACGTAGTGACGTAGATTGCACATGCACAGCACAAACGTGTTGAGGACCTCTCGGACAGCAGGACCTCAGGACTTAAAGGGTCACACGCCATTTCAGGATTAAGACTGGCCTCTCAACATTTCACTATCCACTGGGATTTGAGCTTCTACTTGTAGATAAACAACAAGTCAGTGAGTCAGAGACAAAATTGCCAAAGTGGCAGATCCTTGATGGTCAGATGGCATCATCCGCCCCTGACGATTCCCTGGACAAGCTTTGGAGTTCTGGGTTAGAAAATGATCCAGAGGGCCACAGGCCAACCTAACAGCAGTGTGGAAATGGCAAATACCGGATGGACACACAGTGTATGTATGAAGGCAGATTTGTCTCTGAGCTGTGAACACCTGCTGATGCAGATAGAGGCCCTGTCTGTTTTTTGGTGAATACTCAGGTAGAGCACAGAGCTGAAATTTAAGAGATGTAGAGAAGGGAATCAGCAAGCCGTTTTGTGGGTTTTACAGTGTCATTTTAAATCATTACAATATTATTTTCATTGTGAATTTAAGGAATTATTTTTTGATGAATTAAAAATCTGAATGCCGATTGTTGTTCTCCACAAAGTGATGTTTTCTAGCATTTATTGTTTTGTCTGATGCAGTGTTAATTTTGTTGACGAAATATTTTCATCATAGTTTTTGTCAACGACCCTTTTCATGACAAAAATGAGACGATTACTAAATTAAAAACCACCTAAATAGATTAAAAATGATGACGATTTGTCAAGATGAAACCATTTTCGAAAGTGTAAATTCATTTTCTTGCGAAATTAATTAACACTTTCATCAAGACGAAAGTGTCAATTAATTTCGTCATCGTTTTTATCCTTTTAGGTGGTTTTAATTTAGTTATCGTCACATTTTCGTCATGGAAAAAAGGGTCGTTGGCGAAACCTATGATGAAAATATTTCGTCAGTGAAATTAACACTGGTCTGAAGAACCCTCTGAAGCCAACAAACATTCACTTTAGAATAATGTTAAAAGATGATAGCAGCAAAACTCAAAGAATGTGAATATTGGCCTGAAAGCTGCTATAATCAGCAAATGTTTATTATTTCTACTTGAAAATGACTTAACAGTTAATCAGTTAACTTGCCCACCAGCCTGCAGTGGATTACCAGAGCGGAAGAACCATTGCAAATTTCAATCCAAGAAGCTTGCGTTGGGGTGCGTCCAAACAGGTGACAAGATCCTCTCTGGAGAAGAAACTGAGTGTTAAAATACCACCACAATAGCAGCTGGTAGGGAAATTAACAAGACAGGAAGGGATGGAGCCTGCTAGTAAATCAGTTCATGACTTTGTTGCTCTCTCAGATGAATACAAATCAAAAGAAAAGTAAAAAAAATGCTAGTTTAACGATATACTGGGGGATCAGCTAATAAGCCCTAGTCAAGTTGATGTGTGTGACACTGGACTTAGGGTTCCTTTTATACCAGAATTAGAGTTCAGAATGTTAGTAGTTGAGTAATTCGATTAAACTCTGAAGTGAAACAGCAGAACGGTGTCCTACATCTAGGTGGTAAACAGGACATGGACGATGGTGGTGGGGTACAGAGTTAGCAGATGGCTGATGGAGACTTCAGATGAGTCTCTCTGAACGTCCGGGATGAGGTGGGCTGTTGCAGAGAGGACATTCTGAAAGGCAGATGACAGAAAAGCAATGAGGCAAGAAGATCAATGGATCAAAGTCATGATGAAAATGACAATGAGGAGAGTGTGAGAGCGTTTGAGAACAGAAATGACACAGAGCAGCATGAATAGACCAAACACCCAGGAATGCAGACAGTTATTAGGAACCAGATCTTCTTGATTTAAATGTATGTGTATGTGTTATTAGTAAACTCCAATAAGCATTTTCCAGTGCTTTTGCTCAAACGATCAGTTGATAGAATCTTTGCAACAACAAAACTAAATATTCAATGGAGAGAAGAAAACTCCAGCAGAGCAAAAAACAGTCATCTCCAAACTGTCCACACCCCATGATTCTTATCAGTCATTAACAATAGAAAAGAATTTTAATGAGAAAAAAGTCTGCACAATAGCATCAGCAATTGTATTTACAAAAATCAAATTCATTCAGATTAATTTCACTCTGTATTTTCACCTGTACATCTATGTCATACCTGCAGTAGTTCTGTGCCCCAGCAGTTTGATTACCGCTGTGTTACAACAGCCATTAATAAGGCGACCTAAGTCAAGCGTCACCTTGTGGATATACAGATTAGTCTGCTTGTTTTCTGCTGTTGTTTTCTTCCCTGGAACACTTTCCAGCACTCTTAATCACAAATTTCTGCTCAATTATCAGCTTTTAGGAGCATTTATTCCTTCAGTTTCTGTTAATTTCCAAGCATAAAGTTACAGTGTTACAGAGAGTTACAACCCGCAGCCAGTTGGATTCATTTGAGCATGTTGCACTATTGCTGGATTACATTTGGCAAGTCCCTGTCTGCACATTGTATGCTTGGCAAGGCCTAAGAGCTTGTTGTACTCTTGGCAAGGCCTAACTGCCTGTTGGCACAGGAGCGATCCAAAGCCCCAGAAGAGACAGATCAGCAGAGGCCATGTTTGGTAAGGAGTTATGCTCTCCATAGACTTGGATACAACTTAGAAATGCTGCCCAAATGACAAAAAAAAGAATCAAAGGGACAGTTCGATGTGTCAGACTGAGTGGGAAGGTTGTACGTTAACTGAACAAATGGTTCAAGTGCTGCCTCCTTAAACATCCTACAGCAAAATACTGAATCTCATTTAGTTTCAGTGGCTTGTTTGCACCTGACCCTGACTCTACAACTGCTTGGGGCAAAGGGGCAAGCAAAATCCTTCTTCAGAATATCAATTTAGTGTGGTAATTTTCTAAAATCCTGATGTAGGTCACAGCTCGCATCCTTATGGCTGCTCAAAAAGTGATTTTGTTTTCATAAACTTAAAAAATCCAAACCAGCAAAGCTGAATTTGGTGCAGGTTAGCCTCATCACTAGTGCAGTATAACCTTGATCTCACAGCCATGCTGCTGTAATCCTGTATGCATTTTCTCAACGGCTTTTCCAGACGGTGAGGTGGCAAGATCAGGCTCGGCTGTTACCCTGAGTAACGCCTGATTGTGTGCAGCTCGCCTTCAGCTCTCTGCGCTCCGCCCTTGAACCAAGCCTCTGAGCAAGCAGAAAATCCCTGTAATTGCATTAGTGTTGTCTAACTGTGAGCTGTGTGCCACGCCTGCTCCTGGCAGACCAGCTTTTTAGCCTAATTTATTGCCCTGACATGTTAGGATTTATTTCCATCCTGCTGGTGAATTGTGGATGACATATACAGCATCAGATATCCTTGACGAATATCCTGGCTTTGATTCAGTTTCTCCTCTCATTGGAGTGTTAGGTAGTGCTATAAACTCAGTGATGTGCTCAGTGGAAAAACATGCCTGGTCATAGTATAGGCCCTTTGCTGAGGGCTCTTGACCAGGCTAATAAAAGGTTGCAGTGACACTGTTATTATCCCCACTGGAAGCCTGGCAGTGCTGTGGGCACCAGCATTGGGACGCTGATTGCCGGCGTGAACCGAAGAGACTGACAGACGCAAATAAAGCCCGGTGGTTCAGTGAGAGCATTAAATAAAGAACAGTCACTGTGTTTTTTTTTCTCTCCATGAACTAAAACTCACCACCTGCTTTCATGCTTGCATATGCCTCCAAACTTCCTCTTGTTGTGGTCAGTTATGAAAAATGGGGAGCAGGCAGCATTTCAAAGCGCCAGCATGCACTCCGGGTGATGTTGCATCTGCTTAGTGAGGCTCACTGCTCTTGTTTTGTGTCATGTTTGAGGTTCGGCGGCCATTCTGTGATTGCTTTCAGTGTCCAGATTTGTATTTTTGGCTTCTTATTGATCTGCCTCACAACTGCAGGCGTTGGGTGCCGTTTTTGTTGTTGACTGTGACACTGCTACCACCTCCCCAAACCTACTCCCCGCACACTCACACTGAATGCCGCCACTCTCCCAACACAGAGTGGCAGCGATCCACAGAGGCTTTGACAGACTCTGCAAAGTTTATTGTAATTTTGCAGAGCGAACACCTGCGTGTGCCACATAGCGGGTTCGTTTGGTGGTCTTCGATTCACCTGGCTGGGTTGTTTATTGTGTGCAACAGCTGCTCCACTTTAAGTTTCATAATGCCGTCGGTAAAGCTCTTAAAGCACCTTCACAATCTAAGAGGATTAATGAAAAACAAAGAGGTGTGCTGGCAAATCATTTGAGTGCATTTACTGTTAGAAAGCTCAGAGAAATTTCTGCTGCTGTAAACAACTTAGATTTTCTGCTCCACAATAAAAGCCATAAATGCTCAGAGTGAGACATGACTTTAAAAATATGTCCTAAATGCAACATATGCTCTATGCAATCCAACATATCCTATTTGTTCCACTGCTCAAGAAGATACTCCTCCACATCCATCTTTTCTTATGCTCATTAACTTGCAGCGTCATCTTGACAGACGTGTAGCAAATGTTTCTGGCTAATGTACTGGGATTCTGCATTAATCATTAGTGAAATACAAGGATGCACTAGCAACATTAAGGGTGCGCATTTATGCCAGTATATCAACTGAGTTTTCTGTGCAGTTTCTTTTTATATATATTTTGGGCATTTTAGGCCTTTATTACATAGGACAGTGTAGAGTAGACAGGAAACTGGAGAAAGAGGGTGAGTGACATGCAGGAAATTGCCTGGGGCTGACTCAAACCAGGCCACTGCATTAAGAACTGTAGCCTTTGGTACATGAGATGCCTGCTCAATAAGCTGAGCTATAGGGGCACCCCAGCTGTGCAGTTGTCGTAGTAAAAGAATCTCTCAAAGTCAAAGAGAAAACAAATAACTTTGCTTCTTACAACAATGCATTTGTCACCTCAAGGTATCGCAGTCGTCATCCGTCTGAAGGCTGAACTTCAAACAGGACAAATTCCCTTTTGATGCTGAGCTACTTTAATACTCTACGTGCATTCCTGCTTCCCAGTCTCTGGCATCCTTGAGGAGACATTTTCATGTCAAATGCATTTCTTTAACAAATAACACTTTTTAGAAAATCTCTGCAGAGGCCGAACTTCTGTTTAGTGAAGTGTTGAAGGAAACTGTCAGGGCTGTTTGTTCCTCCGTCCTGCAGATGATGCATTGCATCTGTCTTTCTAATCTTTCCACATTCTCAGATGTCTCCGTGTTTGCACTTTTGATAAATACATATACTTAGATTTCTCTGTGTGAGCAGTCATGCTGTGCATAATCACTAGCAATGAGATGAGGCTTTATTATGAAGTTATGGAGGCATCCTATTGAGTTTCAGGGGAAATATCAGTTGCTAAATGTCAGTAATCCTGCTCTGGCATTTGGCAAATTAAAATGGATTTTCTCTGGTCGATGTTTTTCTCAACAGCCAGATTCCCCCCTGCCTTCGCCCTTCAAACACAAAGACAGAGAGAATAATTGGTATTCTGTTGTAAAGTACTCCATAGAATTCAAAAGCCTGGTTTGCAGCATCTGCACTCTCATGTGTGTTGGTTTTTCTTTCCTTTTTTTTTTTTTTTGTTGCACTAAAGTTTGTCTTGCAAACTGGTTGTGGTCACGACTTGTGGCCCAAATGTGGGACATTTGTGCTGGATGGAGAGCAACTGATGCATTACTGTACAGTAGCTTTGTCCTTGGCCGGCAGTGCGGTCTCTTCTGCCCGATAGCCATCTGCGGCTATAAGAGCCAGCCCTTAAAAACTCAAATATGACAGAAGGATAAAGCTGAAATGGCTCTTGTCATAAGTGAGCGGCAGAAGTCATTTTCTGTGATTGGCTAAATGCCGGGAGGCATTTTGGCTGTCTCCAAAAATAACCCCTACAATAGGAGTTATGCATATTATAGACGAGGGAACGTTTAGTCATCATTTTTCCATCATAAAGCAAAAGTGAGCAGGTGGTCTGATATATTGATTTACTGTATCTTTGTAGCCAGGCTTGCTTGCCTTCACACTGAGAGCTATTAAGGTTTATTGATTTTTTTTTGATTTACAGTTAATCGGTTTGAACCAGGTTCAACAAACATACATTAACGCCTCGACATTCACCCCCATTTATCTGAAAAAAAAAAGAAAAAAAAAAGAGCCAAAAGCTTGGAAGCATTTTGTTCATTGAAGTTTTATGAGTAGCACACCGTAATCCAGCAAGTATATGCTCCTACAGATGACAGAAAGTGTAATAAACTAACTTTTTTGCTGTGTACGCACTGTGTCTACACTATAAGGAACTGTTATTGCTCTTGTGTTGGTATCTAAAGTAGTTTGAATTGTGAGGCTTTGTGCATTCAAACGATGTATAATCCGGGCCAGAACCATTTAAAAAGCAGCGGGAGAACACAGAAGAGTGTTAGGCGATGATCAGTTTATTTAGTTAAAGATGCACATAACATTAACCACATTAAATATGTAGCACTCGCGGTGTAAAAATAAATGTGTCTCTTTTCCAGAAAAGCTCCATATTAAAAAAAAAAATGTGTTAATATTTTATAGTGGAGTTTCAGGCAAAGCAGAACAGAATTGTGCAACACAAAGGGCTGCTTAATCTGCACAACATCCTCTACTTTGACAAGGTTTGGGCTTTATGGCATTAAAATAATATCGTGGTCATTATCATATGATAGCATACAGATGTAAATATATGGTTAAAGTACTTCTTAATTGTTTTGCTGCAGTATTGTTCTAGAGTTATGTTGTAGTTGGTTAGATACTCTTGGTACAGTCATTATTAAGGACCATGTTATGTTCCATCCACACTGAATACTTCTTTGTGAACCCTGGGGTGATGTTCCTTGGTATTTAGGCCAGTTTCTAGACAGTTTTGGGATCTTTGCTACTAATCTGCATCTGTAAAAGTAAATCTTAAAAAAATGTATTGGAATAAAAAGCATGTTTACATCTAAAATCCAGTACAGCAGAAAATTAAATAAGCAAAAAATCTTAAAATAAAATCTTTCTGCTTCACATTGTTGTGTGTTGTGACCTTGAGACGGAACATCATCAAATGAAACAAATGGGCTTATAGAAGTGCTCCAGCGACGAAGTCACACAGCAGAGACTCTTTATGGTAGCACAATAAATTACAGCCAAAAATGAATTCTCAATATGCTTTTTTCTTCTCTGACAGGTAGACTCATTCACTCATTGCATAGATATTCCAGTTTTCAGCTTTTCAAAGTGCCACAAAGAGCAGCTTTTTTTCCTCCTTTCACTTTGACAAATTCTTCACTTTCTCAAGTGAGTGAGCATCAGCCTACGCAGCAGAGCGTAGAGCATCACCAGACTGTTTCTGTGAACATATTGCGCTGTTTTTTTTCCTCTTATCCCGAAAGTTTGCTGCATCCAGAGGGGGAAGTGAATATTGCAGAGTGTTTAATCCTTCATACTTGTGGGGATTATATTCCATTTGATATCAGATATGCATTAGTCAAATGGGTTTTTGGTGCTTTCCTGTTACAGGCACACATACAAGTACACGTGTGCTGATGAGCACATGTATTCCGGGTTTGACGTCATCTAGCGATGAAGGCTGGGATTTGCAGTATGTAAGTTTACACTGAAGAAACGGGTGTTACGTCCTTATTGTTGTCACCTGCAAAGTCTCATCCACATAAAAACAACCTGATTTCTTTTTGGGGTCCAGATTAAGATTGTACATGATGGTCTGTACCAAAACGATCCAGTTTCGTGCCAGTAGACCAGATTAGTGTTCATTTGACCCGGATTTAAGGATTTGCTTTTCATATGGCACCGTTGATAAGGGTGATACCACGGAAGTAACATGCTCCAAGGGCGTCATCAGGACATTTTGTTATTGTACAGGAGGAAGGTCACTCTGCCCATATCGGAAATGAATGAAGTTCCATTTTCACAGCACGGACATCTGGACTTATTTGATAAAATACACACACACAAAAAAATGAATAGGAGATTGGTGCACCTAATGCGCATATTATTTGTTTATCCCTTTTATCTGTTAGCAGAAATGATGGTTGCTACTGCAACTTCATTTCCTGCAAATTGGTCTACAAACAGGAAAAAACATCTCTGAAAAGAAAGCTAGATATTCATCATTATATCCATTTTATCTCTTTGATGAAAAAACACGGGTTCCTCGAGTTTTGACTGAATAATAACTGACTGCCAATAGGGAAGAAGCATATAATGTTTTTGTAATGTTTCTGGTTGGCAATTCTCTTAGTTTTTATTAACATTTCTGTGGGGACTGTTACATGTATTTTCAGGGTAATATATACTAATTGTCCACTTCATTAGTTACATCTTGCTAGTACTGGCCTGCTCACCCCTTTTTGTGTTCAGATGGTACAGATTCAACAAGGTGCTGGAAACATTGCTCAGAGATTTTGGTCCATATTGACATGCTAGCTTCATACAATTGCTGCAGATGTGTCAGCTACACATCCATGATGTCTGTGTAGGTTCTCAGTCGTTCAGGTCATAGAAATCTCTGGAGCTTGAAAAAAGGCGACTGGACTTCTTTTTGCTTCTTGAAGATGTTTCACCTCTCATCCGAAACGATTCTTTAGTTCTTAAAGCTAAACGGCGGAGAGACCCAGGTATTTGGAGTTTTGAGAAATGAAGAAGCCTTAATCATGGAAGTGCTTGTATGAATGGGTGTGAATGGGTAAATGTAAACGTGTTGTATAAGCACTTTGAGTGCGCAGACACAGTAGAAAAGTGCTATATAAGAACTAGTCCATTTACCATTACCTGCAGCATAAATTGATGGATGGATCAATGCTTCCATATTGCTCATGCCAAATTCTGACCCTACCATCCAAATGTCCCAGTAGAAATCAGACAAGGCAGCATTTTTCCAGTCTTCTCAATTTTGGTGAGCCCATGCACATAAAACCCTCAGTTTCCTGTTCTTGGCTGACAGGAGTGGCACCCAGTGTGGTCTTCTGCTCTGTAGCCCGTCTGCTTCAAGGCTTGACATGTTGTGCTTTCAGAGATGCTCTTCTGTGTACCTTGGTTGTAACGAGTGGTTATTTGAGTTACCGTTGTCTTCGTCTCAGTTTGAAGCAGTCTGGCCGTTCTGCTCTGACCTCTGGCATCAACAAGACATTTTTGCCCAGCGAACTGTGTCGGTCGTTGTTTGAATCTTTCAGTCATTTAAAAATAACATGACTGGAAAGTTGTATTTAAGGTATTTCAGTAAATGCATCCATTGCCCAGAATGGTCTAATACAAGCAAAGGCATATAAGAAATACTGATTACTATTTTTTATAAGCTCTTTATCTGTAATGATTACAGATAACACTTACCGAGAACCCAAGGTGATGTCTTAAATGTCCAACAATATATCAACTGTATAAAGTCTTAATATTTGAAAAGCAAGAACTGATGAAATTCAGTCCATTGAAGACTGAGTTGATCGACTGATTGTTTCACCACTAAAACTGCATGGCCTGTGTTATTATATTTCCCAGCTACAGCTGAGTATTTTATGCCTGAAATGCCACACTTCTCATCACCAAACTGATCACGAGCAAGCAGAAATTCTAATTACTTTTCAGTTTTCTTTCTTTCTTCTGTCAAGAAATGAAAGTGCTCAGCGCTTAGTGGAGATCCATTGCCTTTTAAATCTGCTGCATACACATATTAACTAAAAGTGATTTATTTAGAAGGTTGCGATTAGGATTATGAGAAGCACATTATTGGACACACCATGATATTGACTGGATTTGGTTCTGGTGTTCATTTAGAAAATAAACCTTCTGCTGCTGGATTAACTTACTGTAACTAAACAAGTGAATATTTCGAGGGTTTCCACAGACCAGTGGTTTAGGGAGAGGATCCATTTTTAAGATGCAAGGCTGCATCCAGTGCTCTTCTGCTCCCATATGGTCGCCACATGACAGCTGTGTGAGGTGACTGCCCCCTCTGCTGGGCTTGGTCGGGATCATCAGGCTTTAAAACCCCCAAATGAGCAATGAACTTTGCTGCTGCTCATTCATTTTTATTGCTGCAGCTGTTGTTCATCAGTGCTGTGAAAATAGAAATTGAGTGGTGTGGAGTGCATTTTACATTTATATAGATATACACTGTTTACAAATCAATCCTTTTTATTTTATCTTACCTTCTTGCACATCTCAACACCAAAGGGAGTTATATGTGAAATTTTACTTTAAAACTGTATAGGAAGCAGAAACCAGTTTATTGTAAAGTAGATGTACTTTATTGCAAACCTGTTTAAAGCAAAAATGGAAATCAGTCAATCCCCTCACTCCCAGATCTGCGCCTAACTCCACCCTTCTGCATAAGTTTGAAAATGCTAAAAAGTGTACGAGAGGGGAATGGATCAACACAGACATGCAAAGCACCTCTGCCACCGACGCCTCCAGAATTTCTCAGACGTTAGTGAAGTGGAAGACCACGATGGTCCCACACCGCATTAATTTGAGCTGTTTTCTCCAGCCTCGGTAATTCCTGGATCTGAACTCTTTCTTTCTCTCTCTCCATCTGCATCCACTGCTGTGCCAGGAGTCTGAAGGGAATTTCTACTAGATTGCTGGTTCCTCAACAGCTGTCCAAAGTCAGAACCAATATCTATAAAAACAAAATACTATTGGTAGGATTTATTTGCAGGGTTTCTCTCAAGACTTAGGGTAGACCTCTAATAAGAAGATGTTAATTTTTAAAAATTTTTTTATATGACTTTCTTAATATTGTTCAGTCTCAAACTGAATAAAACTGTAGATGGCATCTTGAGCCACTTTCTAAACTGGATATAAAAGATTAGACAGATAAAGTCACTATGAAGTCACCTATTGGTTTGTTCCTATTCATTTTGAAGCCTTAGTTTGGTATTTTGGCTATGATCATCTTTTTTTAAATTATTATTATTCACATATGACCATATTCAGCTTCATTATCAAAGTGCGTGTAATTCATATTAATTGGGATGGTCGCCTTTAATTATTAAAATTTTCAGAAAACTGTCATAACACCAGCATTGGTGCTTTTCATCCCTACAGGCTGATAGAAGTACGACGGGGTTTGTCATTTTGCACCTTTAAATATTAACATCTTCCCTTCCCACGATGTGGCCCAAAGATAAAAATGGAAACGTGATACAGCTGATGAGAGACCGAGTAATACACCAAGGAGTTCGTTCCCCACTTCCAGATATAATAGAAAGAACACAGGCTATACCAGCAGCAATGATGAATGATTTAGACGACAGTAATTATGTACAATATGTGACAGATATCAGCTGAACATGACGTGGTGTTGTCATAATGTTTGCCTGCCTCCTTTAAATATTATTTTCTTTAGGCTTGTATTTCTACTAACTCATTCTGTCTGTTCTTGTATGTGTTAAACTGCTCGCCTCTCTCTCAGTGTTTTTATCTTTTGCCCACATTTTGATTGAGCATAGAAAAAAGCATATAAAATGATGTGCTCATCTATGGACACATACCTAGTGAAACCCAAAAACGGTTATCAGACAGACCAGGAGGTGAACAGCTAACAGTTTTAACAGTTATTGCGAGTGAAAAAGGAACTCTACGAGACCATGGGACCATAAAATACAAACCTTAGCTTCCATTTATGCTCATAAAAAGTTGGCAGATTGAATTCAAATTGACTACATTATTATTTTTTTCCTTTAAACCATCAGTGGCAAAGCTTTATCCTACATAGTTTGTGTGTGTGTTTTTAAAGTTAGATACCTAAAATTTTCAGCCTACCTTTGGCATCATTTTAGTAACACGGATATACTTTTTGCCCCAACACACTCTGCAGATGCTTGCAGACACCATGCATAAGTAGTCTGAAATGTCTCCATGACAGTCCTCATGGTCACCAAAAAAATGTGTCCACACACAGCGTTGCACTCACCGTCTGATCATGGGATTTATTTTCCTGGGCTCAAGCAGACCCGAGGTGACTTGCAGATGCAGAGATGTAACAGAGAAAATAAAATAGCATCTCCATACAGGTGCTGGTCATAAAATTTGAATATCATGAAAAAGTTGATTTATTTCAGTAATTCCATTCAAAAAGTGAAACTTGTATATTATATTCATTCATTACACACAGACTGATATATTTCAAATGTTTATTTCTTTTAATTTTGATGATTATAACTGGCAACTAATGAAAACCCCAAATTCAGTAGAAAATTAGAATATTACTTAAGACCAAAAAAAGGATTTTTAGAAATGTTGGCCAACTGAAAAGTATGAACATAAAAAGTATGAGCATGTACAGCACTCAATACTTAGTTGGGGCGGCGTGGCATGGAGTCGATCAGTCTGTGGCACTGCTCAGGTGTTATGAGAGCCCAGGTTGCTCTGATAGTGGCCTTCAGCTCTTCTGAATTGTTGGGTCTGGTGTATCGCATCTTCCTGTTCACAACAGCCCATAGATTTTCTATGGGGTTAAGGTCAGCTGAGTTTGCTGGCCAATTAAGAACAGGGATACCATGGTCCTTAAAGCAGGTACTGGTAGCTCTGGCACTGTGTGCAGGTGCCAAGTCCTGTTGGAAAATGAAATCTGCATCTCCATGAAGTTGGTCAGCAGCAGGAAGCATGAAGTGCTCTAAAACTTCCTGGTAGACGGCTGCGTTGACCTTGGACCTCAGAAAACACAGTGAACCGACACCAGCAGATGACATGGCACCCAAACCATCACTGACTGTGGAAACTTTACACTGGACCTCAAGCAATGTGGATTCTGTGCCTCTCCTCTCTTCCTCCAGACTCTGGGACCTTGATTTCCAAAGGAAATGCAAAATTGACTTTGATCAGAGAACATAACTTTGGAGCACTCAGCAGCAGTCCAGTCCTTTTTGTCTTTAGCCCAGGCGAGACGCTTCTGACGCCGTCTCTTGTTCAAGAGTGGCTTGACACAACGACTGCGAGAGCTGAAACCCATGTCTGCATACGTCTGTGCGTGGTGGTTCTTGAAGCACTGACTCCAGCTGCAGTCCACTCTTTGTGAATCTTCCCCACATTTTTGAATGGGTTTGTTTCACAATCCTCTCCAGGGTGCGGTTATCACTATTGCTTGTACACTTTTTTTCTACCACATCTTTTCCTTCCCTTCACCTCTCTGTTAATGTGCTTGGACACAGAGCTCTGTGAACAGCCAGCCTCTTTAGCAATGACCTTGTGTGTCACCCTCCTTGTGCAAGGTGTCAAAGGTCATCTTTTGGACAACTGTCAAGTCAGCAGTCTTCCCCATGATTGTGTAGCCTACAGAACTAGACTGAGAGACCATTTAATGACCTTTGCAGGTGTTTTGAGTTAATTAGCTGATTAGAGTGTGGCACCAGGAGTCTTCAATACTGAACCTTTTCACAATATTCTAATTTTCTGAGATACTGAATTTGGGGTTTTCATTAGTTGTCAGTTATAATCATCAAAATTAAAAGAAAAAAACATTTGAAATATATCAGTCTGTGTGTAATGAATGAATATAATATACAAGTTTCACTTTTTGAATGGAATTACTGAAATAAATCTACTTTTTCATGATATTCTAATTTTATGACCAGCACCTGTAAAAGCACTGTTACATCAGGCTCCAACCCAACAGAAAGAAATACCCTCTGTATGGTTTGGATGGATCACTATAGCCGCTCCACACATTCCGTTCAAAGAGAGCAGAGGTGCGAGCATGAACTTGTGTCTGTGTCACATGTGTTGGTTATGTGCGGAGATGCGTTTAAAAGCAGGTTACGTTTAAATGTAGAAATAACTCCTCAATTAACTTGATTAGACAGTGATAAAGCTCATCTAAATGCAGAAGCAGCTACATATTATATTAATACCATTTCTCAGTTCCTGTGGCAGTTTAGGCTCCTGTGGGTGAAATTTGAAGGGGAACCTGTGCGTGACCGTGTTACCGGCAGCAAAGACTCGGACTCTTCCTCCTCCGGGAAAAGAATAGTTTGTTATCTTGTACTTGGATGACTTTTGAAGCGAGACCTTTGCTGGAAATATGACACGAGTGAAGTAATGTGTTTGGGCCCTCTTTTAATCTCAAGAGTGGCTCTTTGTTTATATTTCTGTCTTATTGCCTTGGAGAGAAACACTAGGACTAAGAGGAGGAAGGAGAAGAGCGAGAGTAAGACTCCTCAAATATTTTCTCAAACACCTTAATTGAAATTGGATTTTAACTGCTCGCTGGACCGTGGTGGAAAGAATCAGGAGCCAGGGAGGTAGCGTTTTTGCATTGCAAATGTAATTTTCTGTTTTTTGCCCATTGCCCATGAGACATTCAAAAATAGCTACCAGATATGTTTTTTCATGAGCTATTTTCTTCAGGTTGAGCCTCTCATTATTCCAATACCCACCGCCATTAGCTTTTTGGATTGAACTACTGTGTGGCCCTGTTGTTTACTGAGCTGGAGCATTAGTCTTTGTGGGAAATTGTATTCTCTTCATGCTCAGATAGATCCTGATGGAGGTGAAATTTTGAATGCACTATATATGCATGAGGAAATAAACAGCTAATTTGCTTTGAATTTTTATTCATCACACAAGTGAATTGAGTACGACTTGTTGATTATTCTGCAGTTTACAGATTTATTATTCCTTTTTGGTGTATATTTAGTAAGAAAATTGCTCTAGTGCTTTATGTGGTTAGTAATATTTAGAGAAGGTATCAGATCTCTTTCATAAACAAAAGTGATAACTTGACTGTTTATGTATAAATACGCCATTATAAGTAAAAATCCCCACACTGAAAGGGTTGGAAATTTTTGGATAATAAATATGAAACAAAATATTAAAGATATTAAAGGATGAAATAGTTACAGATGGGGATGGGTCAACAATTTTTGAGGAAACTGGACAAAAGAAGTGGCAGGCCTCAAAAAAAATCTACAGCCCATGAACAGTATCTGAAAGAAAAAAAAAAATCCAACAAAAACCTGACACAGGACCTGAGAGATGCATCTGGCCCTTCAGTTGATCCATGGCTTATGAATGGCAGTCAAGAAGCCATTCATAAGGAAGAGAAGCAAGGAGAAAAGGCTGATGTATGCCAAATTACATAAGAACTGGACTGAAAATCAGTGGCAACAGGTCTGATGGAGTGAGGAATCCAAATGTGAAATTTGTGGTTCAAATTGTCATCAATGTGTACAGATGAGGTCAGGAGAGAGTTACAACAGTGAGTGCTGCAGCCATCTGTACAACATAGTGAAGACTGTCACACTTTGGCCAGTGGTGTTGGGAACGACGCAGTGTGGCATCATCTCGACAGAGAGCCGAACAAAAGGCGGAAACATCCAAAGAAGAGCTTTGAAGAAGCCTGGAGAACTGTTCCTGAAGACTGCTTAAAGAAATTACAAGAAAGCTCCCTCAGAGAGTTCAGGCTGTGTTGAAGAATGAAGGTGGTCAAATCAAATATTGGCTTTCAATCTTGTTAGAATTGTATGGACTTTGTTTTTATCATATATACTATCTATATAAGATAAAATATAGATCTTTATTCTATCTATATTTCCATGTATGTGTGAACATATTTCAATAAATGGCTGCTCTGATTTCCCATTTTACTAGCAAGACGAAGAAGAAGAAGAAGAAGAAGAAACAGCCTTTATTGTCCCACAGAGGGGAAATTTGGGTGTAACAGCAGCCGCAGTTATTATAAATATAAATAAAGATATAAAGACATAAAGAAATGAGGAGTGGCTCATAACCTTTGCACAGTACTGCATATGAGGTCAGTGATATTGATTATTAATCAGCTAAAAAATGCTTCTGAGGTTAATTTTTTCTATTTTATATATGACTGTAGTATTACTGTTGATGGGTTAATGTTAGGTAAACAGTGTTTTGCTGTTGTAATTAAGAAAGGTTAGATTATTCAATCTCTAAAACTAAAGCTGTGACATAAATGCATTGCAGTACAATCTTTAATTTTTTTTCCTGAAATGTAAAAATAAATAACATAAAATAGAAATACAGACCCTTTATTTGAGTAATTGTACTTTATTGCAACACATAGCTTGCTATTGCTCAATTTCTGCACAACTGACAACTCACTTAGGTCATTGCCACAAATGGACAAGCTGGCCATCAATAACCTTCTGCTAGTTTCTCTTCCTTTGTGCAATCTGCTCATACAGACTCCCTGCAGGAGAGGCAGGGGGAAAATTATGGCTCTCTCATGTGCCAGGGTCCAGTGATCCCACACAGTCTGTCAGTGAACTGAGATCAATACCTCCTCAGAGTAGGTTTTAGCACCTTTAAAAATAGCCAACTCAAAGCCTTTAGTCGGCATGCGTTATATGAAACACCCCCAGGATACAACCATAAGTGTCTGTGCTGTTAATGGCCATCATTGTCTGATCTGATGGTGGCAAACAAGGTCGTTGCAGCTGCATATGGAGTCATATTGCTCAAGCAAAATGTTTTAACATTGACCGAAAGCTCTAATGTTGAAACTTTATAGCTGTTCTGCTGCTTCTATGCTGGTGTTAATGGTCCCACTCCCCGACTGTACTCCCTCTTCGATACCGAGCCTTTCAATTTCTGTGTCACACGCCTCAACAGACTGACTTGTGATCACCCTGATGGATGAGCAAACGAGGAGAGAAGTTGTGAGTCTCTCACTCCAGCTCGTGGAGGTTCAGCGCCCCACAACGCCCACATGGAGCCCTCCAATCGCCTCCAGACTTTGACACATCATTTCCCCTGTGATTTGTGGCCAGATTGAGGTTGAAGGAGACAAGGAAATTTTCTGTCCTCATGAGAACAGATGGATGTTGCAGCTCTGCAGACTGAGCCGAAGGTTGTTTTTTTTCCTCTTGATGAACCCTCCTGCTTTTATAAAGGATTGGTTTCATGCTCCATTATGGACTCTTGATGACTGGCTATTACAGTACATTTTCTGAAATCGACCTACTATTTTTTATTTATTTATTTCAGGGGGGATGACATATAACTGACTGTTCTTTCCAGAAAGTGTTATATATTATTTTGTAAAGTACTTAGAAAGTGGAAAGAGGATTTCTCATTGGTCATCTTTGTGCTGTTTTCGAGCCAGATCAAAGTTTAGAGTCTGTTTATGATCAAAGATGTTGGTAATGCCATGAAATGATGTATGATGCAACATGCGTGCAACTGGTAAAATGTGATAGGCTTGTCAGGGCAGCAAATGGTCGCCGTCTTTTTCAACCGCACTCCCACCGCACACCAAATGTTTGATCTCATCTCTGAAGTGCGCAGCCCCCGGTGCCTCCCTCAGGACGTTTGATGTTGGAGATCAGAGCGCGTGGTTGTGCAGGCACTCTTGGTGGTGGCGGTTTCGCCATTAACCACGCCCACACTCAGACTTCATGCTGTCAGGTACATTCAAAAGAATTTTGCCAAATGCCACTTCCCTAAAAATCTGCAGTTTCCTACTGTTGTGTGTGTTATATTAGCAGCATCTTACTCAAGTTTCCTCGAATAAAAATAGTGGAAAAAAAACATAAAGCATCTCTGGCTCTGCTGCAGTCTATCATCACCCTCTGGCTGAGAGATGTAGCATGCCTCAGATTTCTTTCACCACAGCCTGATTCCTTCTCTCTTGTATCTATTGATCTCCATCTCTGCCCTGCCAATAGCTCCTTGTCTGTGAGACCTTTCCCCGTCCTCCATCTCTTATTCATTATTCATCACTCAGCTCTTTCAGCCAGGCCGCAATACCTCTTACCTCTACATGATCATTGTTCTGTTGTGCACTGTATGCTCTAACTGTTGCTTCATTAGTAAGAATATTGAAACAGAAAAGAAGATCATAATATTTATGCACAGTCAGTGCACTAGTGCAACCAGATAAAAAGTCAAACACCAGTCATCATCAGGGAGCCATGAACGTCTGTCAGAGTGAGCTATGCCACTCCTAAAAAATTGATTACAACTTTGCCTGTTCCAGCTCAGCTTTTTCAAGGTATGATGGCTCAGTCGTGCTAAAAGAGTGAAATTGTGTGTGTCGGTGAGCAGAGATTAAGTGTTAATCTCTGTAAATTGACTCTATAAGAAGGAGGAGGACTTCCCAGGAATCTTTTCATTTTCGATGCATCTGAAGCAAAGGGAAGAGGCTATTGTGAGTCACAAGTCTTAATTTGAAAACACGATTGAGTTTAACTTCCACTTTCTTCCCTCATAAAGTCTCTGATTTGGAAATATCTTCTCACAGTATGTGTGCTCATATCTCCCTGGGCCTGAGTAAGATGCACTTAGATGGATCCTCATTTGTCCTGTAGGAGTTTTTACTTAGCCAGTTAAGATGTATTAGTATCTTGGGGTGGGGAACTCTTTCCACAGTATTATAAAAACAAATCATTTTCTGAGCGTTGATCAAAACTGATGCTCCTGTTTGCTCCGTTTCACAATTACGAACACGAGCCGGGCAAATGCATGGAAACAATTCGCTTTTATTTACTGAAGATTTGTTGTGGAAAATATAGTGAGACCAGGTTTTCTTCTTGCAGAAGTAATCTTTCAGGAGTAATGAATAGTATAAGAATAGATAGATTTATTATAAAAAATAAATTATATTGTGGAGAAGAGAGATGAGCATGCAGCAGGTGCAGTCATACACAGGGTTTTCTTTGTACTCTACACCAACTAGGTGTAAACGATTGGACATTCAACAAGCAAATGGTAGAAACAAAACACTGACTGGAAATCAGTCAGGTCATCATGTTTTACTGACTGACCTATTCAGATCTCCCCAAAATGGTGAGCCCTCACCAAATCCATCACACAGGTTCTTGTGACTGAACTGGTCTTCTTGTCTTTCTTCTCTAACCTAATGTAAACCAACTAATACAGTTTGGTCCATAAGATTTCGGGCAATGACACAATTCTGTACCCCACCACAATAGATTTTAAACAGACAACAAATGACTGAAGTGCAGTCTTTCAGCTTTAATTTAAGAGGTTTAGCAAAATTATTGAAGCAATTGTTTAGGAAATACAATCATTTTTATACATAGTGCCTCATTTTCAGAGGTGCAAAAGAAATTGGACTATAACTGACTGATAAAGAGTGTTTTGGCTATCTCATCCCATAACAAATAAGCAGATACAAGCTCTTGAGTTGAACTTGAATTTAACTATTGATTTACTCAAACTCTTACTGCAAGTAAAGGAGGCCTGCATCAGGCTGAAAAAATGAAATAAACCTATGTGAGAGATAGCAAAAACTTTAGAAGTGGCCAAACCAACAGTCTGGTATGCTCTCAGAAAGAATGAAGACATTGACTCAGCAACACCAAAAAGCCTGAGAGACCTCAGAAACCAGCTGATTATTATTTCCATGGTTAGAAACAAACCTTTCGCAACATCTTGCCAAGTCCAGAACACTCTGGAGGAGGTACAGTATGTGTATCATTGTTAAAGTCTACCTAAACGAAAATGTAGATTTACAACATGGTACACACAAGAAGAAGAAGGCCACGTTAGACTTTGCCACAAAACTGTAAAAAAAAAGCTTTCACAGTTCTGAAAAAAAAAAAAAGTACTTTATAGATGAAATCAAGATTAACTTGTTCCAGCATGATGGGGAGACAGAAGTATGGAGAAGCAGGGAAACAGCACATAACATCACACTATCCGTCAAACATGGTGAAAGCAATGTTATTGTATGGGCCTGCCACTGGAACCGGGCCACTAGTATTTATTGATGATGTGACTGCTGATAGAAAAAGCAGGATGAACTGTGAAGTGTACAGGGCTACACTCTCTGCTCAGGTTCAGCCAAATGCTGCAAAACTGATTAGACAATCTTGCACAGTGCAAATGGATAATGACCCAAAGCATACTGCACAAGCACCTCAAGAGTTTCTCAAGGCAAAGAAATGGAATATACTTCAGTGGTTAAGTTAGTCAGCTGATCTCAACCCAACAAAACATGCTTTTCAGTTATTAAATAAAAAACCAAAAAACCAAGGCCTTTACTGCAGCCACCTTGGCTGCAGTAAAGGCCTAACAGAGCATATCAAGTCATTAACTGCAAAGGATTTTTATCCAAGTATTAAAAACAATCCTTATCTTTAAAATCATGTTAGTTGGTTCAGTTACTTTTGAGCCTCTGAAAATAAGAGACTACATATAAAAACGATTGTATTTCCTAAACAATTGATGCAATACTTTTGTTGAAGCCCTCGAATTAAAGCTGAAAATCTCACATTTTGCCTATTTAAAATCCACTGTTCTGGTATACAGGGGCAAAATGACAAGAGCTGGGTCATAGTCCAAAAAAATTATGTATTATAAAAATGCTGCATCGTATTTATCAAAAATAAAGCTCCAATTCCATTAATTTCTGTTGATGTGCTCCAACAATTATCTGGGAAAATGACTGTCTGTGAAAGTACCTTCAGTTTTCCCAGTTTAGCTGTGCTAACACAGTAACTAACAGACAGCAAAGCGCGGCCTTGTGAGATGATATGGAGTGAAAATAAATCATCAGACAAATATGTGTAAATTATGTGCAACTATAATATTTAGATTGAGAGAGTGAAATTGATCCGTGTAGTTTATATTATGCTATATTCTAATATACTCACTATATTTGTATTTATCCTATCATGTCTCTTAACTGAAATAATCGACTCAAAGCTTTAACTTTCAGTTTGGAAATCTTTCAAGAATAAAATCAAATCTAGTTTAGGGATTTGATCGTGCAGCTTCAAAATGTATCGAGTTTGCTGAAAGAATCATGTTACTGTTGGCTGAACTTGTTTTCCCTGATCTTTCCCTTTGAGCTCAGTGTTATTAAATGTTAAAGATGTTGTTTTCTCCACTAAGCTTCCTGCATTTGGAATCTAACACACCATTATGTTTAAAATGCGACTTAGAGTAAACATGTTTTTATGATGCTACATATTTGTTTTTATATGATTTTTGCTTTCAGATCAAATAGTTGCCATTCACGTTTGTAGATTTGCTGATTTATGTGGATTGGTCAGACTTGGTCGTGAACGTGCTTTCTCTCCCTCCACAGAAGAAGTCGTTGATCGCGACCAGTCTGATTGTGGCGATGTCGCTCTTCGTGGTCGTGGTGAACTACTCTGAGAAGCCCTACTTCCTCCTTGGTGAGACTTTCAGCAGCCACTGGATGTTCTCCAAGCAGCCATACAAGGCTTTCAAGCCTCACCTGGGCTACGTCAGTATCCCCAAACAGGAGGTGAGGAACGAACACCTGGAAACACCAGCAATGACTCACGCAATGAGAAATAAGAGCTTAATATAAGTATCAGTTTATTTAGATTAGCTATAAATGCTAGATAACACTTGCACTTATATATATTTTTACAATTAAAAGAAGACTGGAAAACAATTAATAATAATTGTTTTCCAAAGTCAGACTGTATATAAAGGATGGTTGTTGCCACTATGACGTCACCCTGTGACGTTTTTTTAAAATCACATTTTAAATCCTCTATTTTAGCTTTTGGTTTTGTATTTTTTCTGACATAATCAGATGGGGACAGAGTGCTAAGTTATCAGCATATGCTAGCAAGCTAGGTTAACATGATGTGTCCATATACACTGTATGGGTGAAAACTGCTAATTCAGTGGATTTCAGACTGTGGGGTGAGGAGCTGCTGCAGGTTAGGTGCAGCAAACCAAGCAAAATGTATCAATTCAGAGTAAGGGAAATAAAGTTTATTTTTAGGGAAAATAAACAAACGAAAGCTTTTATTTAAGTCAAATTAATCTTGGATCATTTTCTATTGCTAAAGATTGATTTAAAAAAATGTGGGGTATGAGCTTTTTTTTCACCTATTGAAGTGGGGAACTACTTTGCTAATTAGTGCGAGTCAACAGAGTGATAAAATACTGACCAACACAGACTCCTGTACCACACAGCAGCTTTATTATTTGTCAGCTAATTCCATTAAGTACCCTTCAAAAGGCACCACAACACTGTTGAGTTCAGTGACCTGAATTAGTAGAGGTGAAGCGTCCCATTGGCTTGATTGACTCCAGCTGCTTGTGTCTGCAGACCTGTCAATCACATTAGTCACACCCCCTACTTTTAAGCCTAAATAAAATCCAAACAGTTAAGGTCAAATGTGCTAAAGAGCCAAGGTGCAACAAATTGTGAGTAAATCACTCAATGCAGCATTTAAGTAAACATTAAAAACAAAACACGTAAAACAAAAAAATGGGACAAATTAGTGAAAAAGTACAAAATGATCACATTTCAGTGACAAAGGCAAACGAGAAGATTAACAAAGTGACTAAAAGCAAATTCAAAGATGTTTTTACTGAATGATGAGAAAACACAAGCTTTGGCTATAATGTTGTTAACATTAACATATTTTCTTTCACATTAGTTAAAAAATGTTTCTGCTGCAGTCTTACAATAAAAGAATTTCATGTTTTATGATGATATGTTTTTTTTTTTTTACATTTTTGTATATATACATTTATAATATTACATGCTGAGGCTCATTACTTACGTCATACATGACTAATGTGTTCTTCTACAGTGCATTTATATTCTATAATCATTTATTAACATTAATCTGTCATCAATCATCACCTTCACAATGAAGGTGTATTCTATTCAAAATGCCGCACCCCCTTAAAGATTTTCTTAATTTATTATATCAGATTCTCTGTTATGGATCAGAAAATGCCTGTTTGATGTCCCTTGTGAGCCTTATTTATTTTTAATTCCAAACACCCGTGTCCGTGATCCCATTCTTCTCCCTTCAAACAGCTTTGTGCTGTATATTCCCCGCACAATTTATGGAAATTGAAATATCAAAGCCTTTTAATTCCCACCACATCAAAATGTAAAAACCAAGCTGTGTGTTTATTGTTTGGGAAGGCGGCCCGTTGAAACGCAGCGCGTTGTGCCTAAACTATTGGATATTGAATAGCTATGCTAGAGAAATGTACATTTTATTAACCATGGATGTATGTAACATTTCCGGGTGAAAATGAACTTTCAAAAATCGCCCTTTCAGTGCGGATCCACTGATCCTTCATGTGAAGTGGATGTCTTATATTCAGCAGGGTGATATTTGCAGATTAATGCAGAGCGCCATTCTCTGCCGCTGGAGAGTTTCATCCATACAACATGGGCCCAGAGGCAATCACACTTTACGCCAGTCTCCACGTCTGCACCTCCTTCTGCCTCCAGACAAGCCTGCTTAAATCACTGCCCTCTCCCCATGGAGATTTATGTAAATGGCTCAAATTCTCCCACCAGTGAGTTCTCTGTATCTAATCAGAAAGGCAGTGATTGGCCCAAGAATGAGTGTCAGAAGTGTTCTGCACACTTATGAAATTTCTGACAAACGATGGACGAAATTGTGGAGGTCTGGTCAAGGTGATACTCCTGTGCCAGGTGTCGTAAGTGATGAAGTTGGGGAAGAAGGCCTGCTATGTGAGCTGTCAGCCTGTGTTAAGTACACAGCGGCACCTTTAGAAGCTGTAACATTTCACCTGGACAGTAAGGCAATCTCACATGATCCACAGTGAGGTGTCATTTGAAGTGTTATAAACCTCTTGCAAGCATGTATAATGCATAACCCGGTAGCACGGGTATGGCCTGCCTTTTTTTATTCATTTGATTGAGTCTGTCTCCAGCGGTGATAAATTGTTCCTGCCCTGCTTTCAGGAGAAATAGAAAACATTTGTCTTGTGGCACTTTACATCCATGCCTCTGGTCCATCACAGAGCGAGAGAGAAACTCAATATTTTCATTTGGATGTGGGCATTTTAAATGCAGGCCTTTCAAAATGTACACAATGGAAAACAAGGTGAGGAAGTATTTCGATTTTTGGAGCACTTGTGGTTAATGTTAATGAGAAAGCTTCTGGTTTGTGGCCTGTGTTGCACCGGCTAATAAAATATGCATTATTATAAGTAAGTCCTCTCCAAGTTATTATCAGCTCTTTATCGCAGACAAGAACTGGACTAAATTACATAAATGTTACATAACTTCCAAAACCATCTGCTTAAATTACTCAAATAATGCATTACTTATCAAACATTTAAACCTGCGTGAGTGAAGAATTATGTGTTTCAGAATTAGCAACAGTGTTTAGATTTGAATGTGTGGGAAACATCTGACATCTAATAGTCACTTACAGGGTTTTTTTTTGATCATTTATTTCGATTAACTGTTTTTAGATTTTTTTATTATTTGTGGTACTGTATATGAGTTTACTTTATTACCCTCAGTTTCCTGCTCTTAGCCGGTGTGGTCTTGTGCTCCTGTAGCCCATCTGCTTCACGGTTTGACATGTTGTACATTCAGAGATGCTTTTCTGCATACCTCGGTTGTAACGAGTGATTATTTACTGATTAGTTATTGTTATTGTCCTCTCAGCTCGATGCAGTCTGTCCATTCTCCTCTGATCTCTGCCATCAACAAGCATTTTCACCCAGAGAACTGCCGCTCACTGGATATTTTCTCCTTTTCAGACCATTTTCTGTAAACCCTAGAGATGGTTGTGTGGGAAAATCCCAGTAGATCAGCAGTTTCTGAAATACTTCGACCAGCCTGCCTGGCACCAGCGACCATGCTTCATTTTCAGTGATTTAAATCACCTTTCTTCCCCATTCTGGTGCTCAGTTTAAATTTCAGTAGGCTGTCTTGATCATGTCTACATGCCTAATTGCATTTTGAGCAGCTGCCATGTGATTGGCTAATTAGATATTTATGTTAAAAAGCAGTTAAACAGGTGTGTCTAACAAAGTGGCCAGTGAGTGTAAGTTAGCTGTCACTACTTATAAATGCTGGGCCTATAATTTGTAAGTCATTTGTAAGTTACCCAACCCAGAAAGCCCTCTAGGAAGGGGAAGCAATGTAATGGTGCTGTAAACATTCATTTAACACTGTTTGTTGTTTAGACAAGGATTAATAGGATTAATTAAACAAATACAACAAAGTCTTTAATCTAGTGAGGGATATTTGGCATGGCTGACTCCTGGTTTAAAATTCTCTTAAAGTTTAAAGCTAAAAATATTACAGCATGAGAGTCTACTGCCATGCTAGCAGCTCTGTAAGGCTGTCCTTTGGAGCACATGCTAATGGAGATTGCATGTAAAGATGGATGGAGCCTCTAGGCCTGAAAAGTAAAGGCACTGCAGGTGTGCCTTCAATTTGCATTCTTTCTAATGTCCAGCAGGGGGCGACTCCTGTGGTTTGAGAACGACGTCTGATTGCATGGTATTTTATGAAAAAATTACCCTGCTGCTTACTTGAGTGTGACCGCGGGACATTTTGCTTTTCTTTTATGTTCTCAATCACTAGTTTCAAGTATTCTTCAATATTACATGATGTTCATTTTGTGAATTATGTTTCCATTAAGAGTAATGGTGCAGTCATGCTAGGGAAAACAGTGGCTGGAGACTGCAGCATGACCAGAATTAGTGCAGTGTGATTTTGTTGCCTTTGACACGGTTGCTTCACAGACAGGGACTAGGTCTGCAGAGTGACTTTAGTTTGTCAGGATGACCATAAAACGGCAATAAGATGGAGGCAGTCTGTTATCAGTCTGCAAACAGTTTGGCAATGAATAGGGTCAAGAAGATGACAGTTACATGCCATCAATTTGTGATAATATGCCAATTAGCTGTCCCAATCAGTTCCTGAATTTGAAAAAATTCGATTTAGTCACCGCATGATTTTTCTTAGTTGCAAGAAGGTCAGTATCCTAATTATAGTTTAGTGTGAGTGAGCCACAAAATAAATGATAAAACTGGGTATGATTTAGTAAGTGCCCGTCTTGTGAATAACAGCCCATGAGTTCATGTATTTATTACTTCTAGGCTGGACTATTGTGACTCATTATTATCAGGCTGTCCTAAAAGCTGCCTGAAGCCTTCAGCTGATCCAAAAATGCTGCAGCTAGAGTACTGACGGGGACGAGAAAGAGAGAGCATATTTCTCCCATATTGGCTTCTCTTCATTGGCTCCCTGTTAAATCCAGAATTTAATTTAAAATTCTTCCTGTTACATACAAGGCCTTGAATAATCAGGTCCCACCTTGTCTTAAAGACCTCATAGTACTGTATCACCCCAACAGAGCTCTTCGCTCTCAGGCTGCTGGCTTACTTGTGGTTCCTAGGATACTTAAGAGTAGAATGGGAGGCAGAGCCTTCAGCTTTCAGGCCCCTCTTCTGTGGAACCAGCTCCCAGTTTGGATTTGGGAGACAGACACCCTCTCTATTTTTAAGATTAGGCTTAAAACTTTTTTTTTGATTGAGCTTATAGTTAGGGCTGGATCAGGTGACCCTGAATCATCCCTTAGTTATGCTGCAATAGGCCTAGCCTGCTGGGGAGTTCCCATGATACACTGTGTGTTTCTTTTCATTCACCTCTTTTTACTCAGTTTATACCCCATTCTGCATTTAATCTCTGGCTCAGAATGTCTTTTGTCCTGTCTCTCTCGTCCTCTCGCAAATGGCTGCCCCTCCCTGAGCCTTGTTCTGCTGGAGGTTTCTTCCTGTTAAAAGGAAGTTTTTCCTTCCCACTGTCACCAAATGCTTGCTCACAGAGGGTCGTTTTGACTGTTGGCTTTTTCACTGTATTATTGTAGGGTCTTTACCTTATAATATAAAGCACTTTGTGGCAAACTTTTGTTGTGATTTGGCACTAAATAAATAAAATTGAACTGAACCCAGGGGGCATGAGTAATGTCCTCAGCTTAGAGATTCCACTCCTCGCATGGCTCTTCTGGCTCCAGAATCCCAAGATGGCAACAGCCAAATGCCAAACTTAAGGCTTCGAAGTGGTAGATCACAAACAAAGCCACTGCATGCTCACAGTGAGAGTACAAGAAGCTATAATAGTTACTATGGTCAGTGGCAATTTTAACCCGTTAACATTAGCACTACATTAGTGGGTCATAATCAAAGAGCCACTAATGGACCACGTACATTTAGAAATGTGGGCTTTAACCAATGCAAGCAAACAAAAAACCCAACAAAGAATCATAGCTTAAAAAAAAGAAACAATAAGCTAAAGTAATCAAACTGTCAAACAAAATTCTAATTTTTAAAATAACTTATTAATAGCTCCTATTACTCTCATCAAAACTAAACATGTTCATATTTTCAAGTTTAGTTAAGGTACGTCTTGATTATTTGTTTCGGAGACAGGTTTTTGACCTGTATTTTTCTTCTTTATTGTAATGTAAAGGCCCCAAGAGGAGCATTTGGAATTAACTACTTTCCCCCATAGAGACAGATAAAGCTACTTTTTAAGCAGAAAGACTTCGAAGTCCCAGGGAAGTGTCTTATAATGAAATATTTGGCATGTTAATGTAATAATTATTGCTTATTAATTAATCGTGTTCAGAGCATTTTAATGAACACGCCAAGGTTAAGTTCACACCCCAGTGCTATAATTTAATGATGGCCGTGTCCCCGGCATTAAGCCTGCTTTTTAAATAACCCACTTTATTTTTAACACGCTCATGCATTAAAAATCTAAAGCTTTGGTGAGTAGATTTTTTACTTATCAGAGTGCCCGAATTACTGGGATTATAAAAGTGCACTCTGTTTGTGATTACTGCCGGCCACACTGAAACAGCACCGTCGTGAGCATGAAACTGAAACATGAATCAAAGCGAAGAGAGGAAGAGGAGGAGGCTGTAACATTTTATTGATTTACAGGACGTAAAACTCAGATTTATTGGAGCTAGATTCCGGTGCATGCTGAATAAAAAGTGTTCCAGCGGGGTTTGTCGTTATTAGATGAGGTTTCTACTCTTCCGTAATGCATGTAAATGAGATTAGAGGCAATAATGTTCACTGCTGTTTTATTTGTGTGACTGTAAACTGCTTACATGCCTGTTTTTGTCTTTAAATACTCTGTTTTAATGGAGGAAAATTCACTTTTAGTTAATTTTCTGCTTCATACAGTGAAGCAGAAAACCTCAGTGTTTGATTATTTGCCACTGAGCGACTCCACTGCGGGAGAAGTGGGGTTAAATGCCTTGCTCAGGGACTCCTTGTTGGTAGGTTTCCAGTAACAAACCCATATGTCTCACATACAGTTAGCCAGCCAGTGCTCCCCACAGAGCCCAGCCAATCTGTGTGTGCTAAAAGGCGTGATGGAGTTATGAGCTAGGCTGAGAGGAGCGGGTGATGATGGACGAGCTGCTGGCAGCTCAAGGCTGCGGTGATGTGTGTCTCAACCACCCAGTAAATGGAGACCGGGTCCAGAGATCCTTTCTTAACCCATGATTGAATCCATACATGAAAGAGAAGGCAATACCAGGAGCCTCAGCTGGAGTTATGTCAGTAAGAAATATGTCCAATAGAAAGAAAACCAGCTGTGGTTTTGTTTTGTTTTTTCTTTTTGATCTTGTGTTATAAGTGTGTTGTGAGTGCTGATAAGCCATGTAGCTGGAACAGTATTTACTGGAATGTCTTGTGAGATCCTGTTTGCGCACTAAAACACTCGTGTTTGCTGATCAAACTCCAAAGAGTTTCAACATTTGCAACCAGAATGCATTAAAAGTGCAGCAAAAATGCAATTTGCATTCAAACCAGTAACATTATAGTTATTCTCCATTAAGCAAATGATGAACAAGGTTTAGTCATGACACAATGCGTTTTCTTTTCCTAACTTTGTCGTGCATTCATTTACTTAAGTAAGTTTAATCTCATCAAAACAAACCAAGCATATTAGCTTCAATTAGGTAAATCTCCCATTTCGGATTCAGGGAGGGCTTTCTTCCTCTGTTGGCAAAGCGTAGCTAAGGGCTCTTACTGAAGATTCATTACAAATCCCCCTGCTCCTGTAATGTATAATAATAAGATATATATATATAAAAAAATATACAGTAAGATAAATGACACAACTTGCTTGCTTCTCTGTCATCGTCGCAGCTGTAACCTCTGAGGTCCCATTTTCAATTAACTTAATCTATGTTAGTTCTGGGCAGTGTGACATCAGTCTTAGGGAATAAAAGAAAATTATAGAGGCCAGTAAAACCTTGATTAATATTTTTTTTTATGAATAATCACTAAATGCATTTTTGTTTAAAGTCCCTTGCCAAAACATCACTTAAATAATTTTACTGAACACATATAAAATATATCACAACCTGTAACAACACAAGATGAAAATGAAACAACATAAAATGCAGCATAATTTAGAAGGAAACCACTTATTCAGTATTAAAAATGTATTTAATTTCATTAGAATGAATGTACACTCACTGGCCACTTATTAGGTGTACATGTTCAACCACTTGTTAATGCTGAAGTTCAAGTGAGCATCAGGGGGGAAAAAAAAGCTGAGGCATGGTTGTTGGTGACAGACGGGCTGGTCTGAGTATTTCAGAAACTGTTGAGCACACAACCATCTAAAAGATTTACAGAGAATGGTCTGAAAAAAGATCATATCCAGTGAGCGGCAGGTCTCTGGGCAGAAATGGCTTGCTGATGTCACAGGAGACTGACTGCCAGACTGCTTTAAACTGATAGGAAGGCAACAGCAACTCAAATAACCACTTGTTACAACCAAGGAATGCAGAAGAGCATCTCTGAAGCAGATGGGCTACAGCAGCAGAAGACCTCACTGGGCGTCTGTTGTCACATTCGAGCTTTAGGGTCAGAATTTGGCACATAAACAACATGAAAGCTGGCCATGTCCATCCCTTTATGACCACAGTGTACCCATCTTCAGATGGCTGCTTCCACCATGATAATGCGAAATATCACAGAGCTCAGATTATCTCAAACTGGTTTCTTGAACATGACAATAAGTTCACTGCACTCACATGGCCTCCACAGTCACCAGATCCCAATCCAGTAGAGCACCTTTGGGGTGTGCAGCTGAAAATCTGCAGCAACTGTGTGATGCCATCATGTCAATATGAACCAAAATCTCTGAGGATTTTTCAGCAGCTTGTTAAATCTATACCAAGAATTAAAGGAGTTCTGAAAGCAAATGGGGGTCCAGCCTGGTACCAGCAAGGTATACCTAATGAAGTGTCCATTAAGTGCAATTTAAAGACCTAATTTAAAAAGTCTTTATTCGTTTAAGATCTTTATGTGATTTTTGGTACTGCTTAGTATGCTTTCAGGAGGTCATTTTAGCGTAATGTAACATTTTCTAACATTTTTAAGATTCTGTAGATGATATCATTTTGTTTTTCCACGATAATTTCAGGATATTTAATATGTTTCCCTACCAGTTCTCATGTATTTGTAGCTTCCAGTGATGGCGCATGTAAAGACCTTATTCTCCAGCACAGAAGCAGGTGATAACGCACTGCAGTATTTTGCACTGTGATAAATTTCCTTTCTGCCTGCTCTCTGTTGTAATTATCTTGCTTTCTTGTGGCTTTATTTTATGAGCTGTACCACAGTCCTGCTGAACTTGCATTGATAGGAAGTGATGAAAGTTGCAGGCTGTTGTTTGATCCTTTATCTCGCACACTTCACAGAAGGACCTGAATCAACTTTTTTTAAAAAACCTCTTTAAAACAAATGACAGAACAACCAAAAACCTGGATCTTAAATTGCACATTAACATTTGTGAGTGGACTTCTTATTAGGGGTTGGTGATCTCGCTAAAAGGCTGTGCAACTCCACAGTCTTGACTACAACTCCACCCCTCAGATTTTAGCTATGCTCAGATTTTATTCTCACTTCAAGTGGTGATTAGTCTCTTTCAGGTCGTAGTCACGCTTGTGGCTGTTCTTTGCCTGCCCTGCTGTCTTCTGATTACAAAATAAAATAACTGGAATGCTTCTGGCATCCAATGAACACTGTGCCGCAATCACACTCCAGCTTAGTTCAATATTAAATGGTCAGATTGTCCTCCATTACGTGTAGACTTGATTCCTGACCTGAGATTTACTCTTGAGACTTCATTGAAATTGAATGTAGATTTTTCCTGGTCTCTGAAGACTCGTGCTTGATCTGGACTGTGACTAGAGACTTAAATTGGACTTGTCTTGATATCTTTAATTACATTTGACCCTGTGTGCTCAAATTGCTTTGATTCCTCCTCTTCATTTTAGAATTGAGTCAGTTTAAATAACATGACTTAATTTGTCTGCTAGGCACGAACTGTTTTAGTCAGAAATAAGAAATGCTAAAAATCCTAATAAATATAAATCACTGAGAATACAGTCACTTTCTGTGATTGGCGTTATAAGAACTGACTTGTCTGATATTTTTAGGAGATGCATTAAAGGCAGTGGTTAGGGGTTAGGGTTAGGATTGGGCATGGGATTTTCTGGTTTTTAAGTGAGCCGCAGCACTCTTGACTTTGGGAACCACTGATCTATGGTATTGATTTGAAAATCCTAGATGACATCTTTATCGAGTTATCACATTCACAATATTTTCAAAAAATTTGACCTCTGGCTTTGACCTTGAGGGGTAAAAGCAGCTTCATATTTAAGTAATAATAGTAATATTAGTTATAAGGAGGACAAACTTCAAACATTCTCCTTCCTACATACATCTCCGTCTCTATATTTCCTTACACACCTTTATTCTCTCCCCCATTCTGTCTCATCCTCTCTCTAAGGCTGGCAGGGGGATCTGCCAGATCTGGGAGCTGTCGCTGGCTCCCGGACCTTCCCAAACCGCAACCTATGGCTGAGCTTCCATTTTTGTGTTACCTGCATTGTCCATAACCATTGTTTCTTTATTTGGGGTTGTGGTCCTTGCTATGAAAACGTGTGATAGGAGAGGCTGGGACGCTTTCTCTTAGCTAAGCCTGCCCTCTAACTTCTGTTGGGAGCAACAACAAAAAAAATAAAATAAAGATCCAAACAGAGACTTAAGTTTTAGTGACAGATAAAGACCTCTATTATTGGCCTTGGCAGAAGAAGTGCTCTTCAAGTGTCCTTCAAGTTATAACTGACTTGCTTTCTCTCCTCCAGCCCCTGAAGCTGAACTGTGAACTGTGCAGCATCGTGTCCAGCTCTGGTCAGATGTTGGGCCAGGCGGCCGGCCCGCAGATCGACCGTTCCCCTGCATCTGGCGGATGAACAACGCACCCACACGGGGGTTTGAGAACGATGTGGGCCGGCGCACGACTCTGAGGGTCGTCTCTCATACCAGCGTCCCTCTGCTGCTGCAGAAGCCCCAGTACTTCTTCGGCCAGGGCAACGACACGGTCTACGTTGTGTGGGGGCCGCTGCGGAACATGAGGAAGGACGGGAAAGGCATTGTGTACAACATGCTGCGACAGGCGTCGGAAAACTACCCCCACGCTCGCATCTATGTCACCACAGAGGACAGGATGAACTATTGTGACATGATCTTTAAAAAGAGACCGAAGAGACAGGTGAGTCAACGGCAGTTGCCCTGTTTTCGTTTTTGGCACAGCAGACCTCCACTTTTTCACTCTGACATATTTGCTGCTCAGTACTTTGACATCCACTCCTGTGTTTGTTGCTATAATATTGATCTTATCAGTGCTGATGGTCTGCTCATTGCTCTGTGCTTTTCTTGTCTCAAATCTTCTCTCTCATGAGGCTTCATCAAAGTGAGTTACTTAACTTAGCCTCTAAAGAGGTTCTGCATGGCACTGGGGGCCATTTTTTGAAAAATGAGCTCTTACACTGCGCCTTAGAAGTGTGCTGTGCCTGGGTTACAGACATCAGCCAAATGCTGGTCTGGGGAAAATCTGGTTAATGAGGTAGCATGATTCTGGCAGTCTTTCTAAGCACCCCCAGGAACAGCTGGTCTCACAACTTCTCCGACGGCGTCTTGGCACATTCTGAAAAACAGTGAAGTGATTTTAAGTTGCAGATCAGTGAAGGTTTTGGTTTTTGGGGACATTTTACTACAAGTGTTCAAACTGCAAACTGTTAATGACAGACTCACCTGGTTATTCTTTTTTTTCTGTCAATTCCCCAAAGAGAATTGCAGGTTAATGACTATGAGATCGAGGCTCGAGGCCTGCTTTTGTTTAGGGTGAACCTAATTTCTTAGATGAGTCTTTGCTCATTTCCACAGCGCTCTATACCTCTCCCTCGCCCACATGTCATTAAGACCTCTCTTAACTTCTTAAGAGGATTAACATGTTTGGTAATGGGCGTAGCATCCTTTCCATTTCAGCTCCATTGTCTCTCTTATTCATGATGGCAGGTTAACACTGAATTTCATGTAGAGCGTCCATGTTCAGCTTGGCTCAGCTGTTCCGAAGGCCTACAAAGCACAGATAGAGGCGTGGGATTAGGGAGGGATGCTCGGGGAGAAGAATCTCATTACACGACATAATGCTCCTGGGTGAGATGCAGCACTTCAATCATTACTGATTGGTACCACAGACCAAACTCGATGTGTAACAACGAACTGCATCAAATGAAAATGTGATGAGCACTGAGAGGTTCATCTATATGTTTGTGTCTCCTGCCTAGCCGTCATTTTTTGCGCCTGTCAAACTCGGCTGCACGTATCTCTGTATTTTAATGTAATCAGAGGTAGAGAAGGGAATAATTGCTGTTATTATGTTGAAATAATACAGTAAAGCACTGCTCTGCAACTCTTTATGTGTCTTAGGCACGCAAGCTGCATAAAATCATGGTCCTTTCCTTTTCTTACCCATGCAAACTACATTTATTAGTGTCTACAGCAATATAATAAGTCTTAAAATACCACAGCGGCCTGTCTGCAGTTACCTTGTAATTTGTGTGTGTCTGTGTTTGCTGGTTTACTGTCACCAGTTTCTGCATGCGGGGATAATCATCAGCTTGGCAAAGATGGAACACTGATCGAACACAACTCTAATTATCCAGATTGCCGCAAGCAGCCTAGGAGACGTGCCGTCCTGGCTTCGACTTGCTTACTTGATCAAGGGGAGCGCAGCGTCAGTGCTGACTGATTAGCCAGCCGACCGGTGTAACTGTCTCTCAGCCTGTCAGGAAGCTCAGTCATCTCTGGACAGAGCTGAGGAAATTAAACTGTGGGGTAAATTAGAAAAGAGGTTATGATAATCTAAATGGAGCTACAGTGAAGACCACCTCAATTAGGCTGATTTAAGTCAGGAGCAGGGCAAAAAAGGGGGGCAGACCACGTCACGGATCAGGATCACAGAGTGTGAGACAGATTCTGCCATAATATCACGTTCAGTCTTTAGCTTTTCCCTGTGTCTTTGATGCGTGTCAGTTTATCTTCTGTGAATGTGATTTTTTCCCTCCTTCGTAATTGCCTGCCCCGCCCACATTAGTTTCACATGTTATCGCTCTGTATTATAATCCTGTCTCTCCCCACGTCAGTTTGTCTGTCTGTTGTTCAACCCGCCGTGTATTTCAGATTTTGTTTGTAGCAGCCCACTGGACTCTGTGTTTTCTGGACTGCAGTAAGATTGTAGTCAGTTCTTATTGGCTTCATTAACTCCCTTTTTGCTGGTTATATTCCTGCTTTTGTCTTCATTCGGGTTCTCCTTTTGAAAAACATACAAAAAAGAAGATAATAAGAAAACCAACTACATACTAAAAGTGAGCAAATTGTCTTTATATGAGATCATTTGCATAGTTAAGAGTAGATAAGAAATTTTAAATCTTCTGTAGTCCTTTATTGGCTCCCCTTAATAAGTGTACACTGTTTCTTTAGGGTATTAGGGTGTTACGTGATGACATTTAATCTTTAATGCTGTTTCTGGGTCCAAGCTCTTCATACATCAGCTGAGGCTCTCCTCTTTTCAACATGCTGCAATGTTGTTTCCCTTGTTTGTTAAACAGACACGAGTCCTTAAACCATTTACTTGCCATTCTCCTCCTGTACAGCTTTTATTAGCGCTATTCATGTGTAGCACATCTTTGAGCTAAGCTTATAAAATCTCATGGTATACACCACAGCCTCGGGGCTCACAATGTCCCAGACACCAAACGTTTTACACTTCAGAAAAGACGAATCACTCTTAGATTAGGGCTATTTTTTTTAAATAAACCTGGGTGGATTGTTGTGGATGGGGTCACTGCAGACACTCTTCGCTTTTATCTGTTTTCAGTGTCTGATATGAGTCAGCCCAGTGTTTATACAGTATTACAGGGGATTTAGACTTCTGTGTTAAATCTACACCATAGGTTTGACACCTAACCTACACTGCAACCTGGCGTGCACCTCCTTGTGAATATAACTACACGACGTGTCAGCGCAGCCCGCAACTATTGCGATTGGCCCGTTCAGTACTGTGGATTTCTCCTGTGCATTTCCAGCTACTTTATCATTGCAGTTTTGAATGCATCAGCGAGAGAATAACACTCCTCAATATAAGGAATAATAGTCGTAGCCCTCAAAGTAAGGACTCACAGAAGTCAGCAAATTCCTGGAGGGAGATTGCTGCAACAATTGGAATGGATGTGATATCAAATAAATCCATCCATCCATCCATCCATCCTCTTCTGCTCATCCTGTTCAGGGTCACATGGGGGCTGGAGCCTATCCCAGCTGTCAGAAATAAAAAAGTTCTTCTAAACAATTTTTGTCACCTCAGATTTTTCCGTAGCGAAGTGTCACACTGAAAAATTCAGCATTTCTAATATCCATGCTGTACACGTTGACAGTTTTGCTTTGTTTTGGTTTTTTTTTGCCATATAAACAAACTCAAAAAACTGTGCATGTAGTCTGGATTCAGGATAGTGTCGACTGTCTATTGTCGCAGAATGTGTTCCTCCAAAGAAAAATCAAGGAGCTGCTCACAGCTGGAAAAAAGAACTCAAAGCAGCAATCCATCAGAAAACAAATATAAATGTTTGGGGGGGGAAATAAACTAATTTGTGATGATGTTCTCTCAGGATGTGCAGAGATGAGAAATCTCAAGAGTTTCATTCATCAAACAATTTTTTTTTTATCCAATTATCACAAAAACACAAAAGATGAGTACATGTCATAAATGGGTAAAAAAAAAAAATCTCTTTCTCGGCACAAAAAAGTGTTTATGGATCACTCAGTTGTCTTGAGCGTAAAGGCAGGGTGATGCTCGGGTTCATTCAAGTCAAAACCCATTAGTGCCCTCCTAGTTTCTCTCCCCATCCATCCTACTGTGAGAACTAAGAGCTAATGATGATAATCTAAAAGCAATAAACAGGAAATGGCCAATCCAGCTTCTATCAGGAGCCATGATACATGAACAGTCCTGCATGTGAATGTATTGACAGCCACTTAAACATATGATTCATAATTGCGCACTGCGGCTGGAAGTCGCACGGGCTGAGGCTCGCTGTTATCAGCACCACCTCCTGAGCTGCAGTCGCGGCTGGTGTCGGAGCGTATCGGCGTGGGCCTGTTACGCGGCGGTTAGATAACGGACCTGACGACGACACAGGACTTTAATCACACTGTCACTTTACAGCACTGCCACTAGGCCTGCGTGACCTGGGTCTCTGCTTCCTGGCCAGCTGCTCGTTCGTAGCATCAGTGTGCGCTTCAGTCGAGGTGTGTGGAAGTGGATATTGAAATGAATGTGTGCGTTTTCATATGTGCGACACCTCCCCTCTGTTTATGATAGTTGTGAGCAATGTTTTTTTTTCAGCTGTGTGAATGTCTTTACCCCTAATGCTGGAGATTTGGCTCAGGTGGTTAGAGCGGGTTGGTGGATTGATCCGTGCAGCTCAAGCTATCTATCTATCTATCTATCTCTAAGGCAGATATAGTTTAGCTTTTCAAATGCTCTTTTCTGACTTTCCTTGTAATATAGCACATTATAACCAGCTAAAGTTTATTACATTGTCTTCAAATGGTTAAAAATGCTGCAGCCATTATCCCAAGTACAAGATAATGGAGCACATTACTGCAGTGGTGGCCTCTCACTGTTGGCTGCCAGCACAGTTTAAATTCAGTATAAAAATTATGGTTATTCTTATCAGCCTTGACATTGTGAAACCCCCCGAATGCCTTTCTGAATTGTTGTGCTCAAGTCTGTCAAACCAGCATCTGGTGAGTGTGCAGGAACTCGACCTGAGGTGTCAGAAGGTGAGCTGTCTGTATGAAGACAAAAGCTACTTTTGACTGCTCCCTCATTCACAAGAAGTCACCACAGCGGGTAGCCTCCGCATATTTGATTTGGCATATTTTCTCCCCCCAGATGCCCTTCCTGACTCAACCCCAAAGGGATTTGTGTCTTCCTCCCGGGAATCAGGACTGAGGATCTTTGTAGATTTCTTGTGACAGAAATGCATATTTTAAACAATCTCCTCAAACTGATAGGAAGCCACCTTGATTAACAATAAATAATCCATTGATTGTTTTTTTGGTTTTTTTTTTGCAGCAATGATATAATTTTAC